>NC_135167.1:3757453-4057453 GCF_041146795.1 Maylandia zebra
CCTGTGCACACAGTGAACTCCTCACATTGGCCCTCTGACTTGCTCCTTCATGGCGTCTCTCTAAGTCTACTCAAGTCTGTCATCTCACACCTGATTGCTTTTGTTCTTCAGATGTTCGTCGACAACTTCCAGACCGCTAAAGAAGCTCTGAGCGCCGCGACGGCTCAGGCAGCGGAGAAGGCCGCGTCGAGTGTTCGAGACTTCGCCCAGAAGAGTTTCCGTTTGTCCATGGACATCAAGCTGAAGGCCCCACTCATCATCATCCCCCAGTCCTCCACCTCCTGTAATGCTGTGGTGGTGGATCTGGGTCTGATCACGGTGGGAAACAGCTTCTCTCTGCAGCCGGTGGAGGGTTTCCCTCTGCCAGCTGTGGTGGAGAAGATGGATGTCCAGCTGACGCAGCTGAAACTGTCCAGGTAACAACATAAGAAATGTGAATACACTGACTGTGAGCAGGGCTGGAAACAGTTCTGCTTTTGCTTAATTGTGTTTGTTGGTTTAAATCCAGCTAAACTCAGGTTGTTTAGACCTCACTGGGACTTAGAAATGGTACCAATGCACTGATTGCATCCAGTTCTCTTCATCGCTTGGCGTCTTCGTACACACCAGTTGATGGGAAATGTTTCTCCTCTTAGCTGCACTGAAACATGACGAAGGTCCAGCAGATAAAAACAGATTCCACTGTGCTTTCAGAACCACACTGAAGCGAGACTCTCTGCCCGACATCGAGATCCTTCAGCCAATCAACTTAGAGCTGCTTGTCACCCGAAACCTGGCAGCTTCCTGGTTCTCTAAGATTCCCGGAGTCCAGGTCCAGGGAGTGCTCCGGTCCCTAAATGTAGGTCTCTCTTGTTTTCCTGAACCAGGATTCAGACTCTGCAGAGTGAGACTTAAACCTTTATTGTGTATCCATCAGATGAGTCTGGGTGAGGAAGATCTTGGTGTACTGATGAAGATTCTAGTAGAGAACATTGGCGAGGGGAACAAAGAGCACAGCATGGATGTGAAGAGACAGGTGGCCCAAGGTGATTCACTCTCACAGCACATGATGGGAAATGAAATAAGTTGGAGAAAAGTCATTTTCAGCTTGTAAATTCAGACACAGCTGAAGTGATTATCTTTGGACTTAACCAGATCCTTACTCCAGTACTGTGAAGAACCCAGGAGCAAGTTTTAACCATGTTATGTTCTATGACTTGCAAATTAAACAAATATCTAGTACTGCCTTCTTTCATCTGTACAATAAAATGGTGTCTGGTTCATTCAGCAAAAGGGCAGAGCTGCAGGGACCCAAATCTGGTGGGCAGGTGGTGGTGGGTGGAGACCAGTATTTACTTTTTCTGGGCATTGAAACTGCACACACGATGGCATGAGCATCCTCCCTCAGAGCATTTCAGTAAAAGTTCATTTATCACTAGTGTTAAAGTCGGGTCGCTTTCACAGCAAAGTTGATGTTTGAGTGGCCATGACGCACGGTTCTTATGTAAGAACTTGATCGCTACTTCAGTTAGTGAGACATGAAAAAGAAGATCTGAACACACGTGTGTGTTTTAATCACCGCTTTGCTTCCACAGAGAAAGCAGAGCTTGCAGAGCAGCTGGTAGATGTGGTGTCATTACCACCAGCATCTAATGGTGCTGTGGCCACAACCAATGGAATTCAGAATGAAAACACCATCAGCGTTCTCCTCAACTTTGAAGTGGAAGAGGTACGAAATCTGCCAGAGCTCAGAGTCTGACTCACTTTTCCTCTGTTTCAAGAGAACATCAGTCTGTGGAGACTTTAGAGAGTCTGAAAGATCATTCTGTATCTGAAGAGATACAAAATTTTGCATTCATTGTTGCTCCAACATGTTGGCGCTCTGCTGTCATCTAAATGTGTTTTCTGCTACTTCTCTTAAGGTGCTTCTGACTCTGAAAAAGCCAAAGGAACAGAAGGAGTCCCCTTTCCTGGTCTTTCACGTCGCCCACATGGGCATTAACACAAAAGTCAGAAAATACGACATGAGTGCAGCAACATACATCCGAAAAATTGCCCTGAAGTGCCTCGAGTTCAAAGGTCAGAGCGTTACAGCACACCAGGGTTTACTGACACAAGTGTGTCTGTACTGGTTTCTTTGGTTGTGCATGTGCGGTCGAACATGTTGATGATGTGACAGCTTTGGTCTCTTCTGGTTTAGACTCAAGTGGGGAGCCGCTGTGCCTCATCAGCTCTTCAGTCGAGTCTGGAGCTGAACTGCTCAAAGTGGAGTATTGTAAGGTGAGGTCACCATGTGATTACCTGTTCATGCACGGGAGGTGGAGGCGAGAACTACGTGTGGGGTCGACGGTTTGAGATTCAGCAGTTTTTAATCAGCCTGTTTGTTTCATCAGGCCGACCGTGCCGGACCAAACTTCTCCACCGTCTACAAAAACACCGAGCAGCTGATCAATGTGAGTCATAGTTCATCACCTGCAGATCAGTACAGCATCATCTCTGCACATCTCATGGTCGTGTTGAAGGAAATGCAAGCTTGGCTTTAGCCCTGTTTGCACAGATCTAGTGTTACCAGGTGGATTTGTCTGATTTAGAAATCATTTTCACACTGCATCACCCAAGTTTTACTCAAATTTACAACACAGACACAAAAAATGCTCCACGTCACGTCATCCTGTTCTGATAGATTTGAGCCTGTTCTTTCTATGAACGTCTCTCTACGCTGTCTAACAACAAAACCTGTATTTGTGACGAGAGGTAGAACAGGGGAAAAGTAACTTAATAAAATACCAGTGATGAACGTGGCACCACGGGACTAAGATCTGTCACACATCCCAGGTGTTGCACATTTTTGAGAACCACTAAAATGCATCAGCTTTCCTCTTGGGTCGTAGGTGACTTTCACCTCACTCGACGTCATGCTTCACACCGAAGCTCTGCTGTCAGCCATTAACTTCCTGTCGACGGCGTTGTCATCTGGCGGTGGCGTTCCGTCTCCAGAGAAAGAAGTCCGACCAAAGACGGAGGATAAGACGGTTTCTGCGAAGTCCAGTCAGTACCACACACACCCACACACACAATGTGCGTCTGACTTAAAACTCAGCGTCATGTGTTATTTTTCTCCTGCAGCTGCCCTGGTGTCACCTGTAGACTCTCAGGTCACAGACCTGAAGGTGGTCATGGATCTCGGGGCCTTCAACGTCCTAGTGTGCGACCAGTTGTGCAACATGGCCGACATCAAGATC
Organism: Maylandia zebra; assembly: GCF_041146795.1. Classification (NCBI taxonomy): domain Eukaryota; kingdom Metazoa; phylum Chordata; class Actinopteri; order Cichliformes; family Cichlidae; genus Maylandia; species Maylandia zebra. The sequence goes on from NC_135167.1 coordinate 3,760,675, forward strand.
CAAGGTACTGAATCGGAGCTGAATTTTGTTTTCTGTGAGTTTTCACTACCAAACCTGATGTAACACGCCTGCTGTGTACCTCAGGTATTAATGGCTCGCTGCTGATGCAAGGACCTCAGACTCATATATCAGGCGGCATGCGAGACTTCATTGTTCTAAACGTTGATCCCAAAAGCTTCCACAAGAAGGTCAGTAAGTTGTCTTATATAAGAATGCTTCACTCCATTGTGTCAAAACTGATAACGTCTTCAGACCCTGATACCCCGGGACTGCTTTAGATCGTCCTGCCCTCTTGTGTTTGTGTTCTTGTGTGAGCTAACGGTTTCCCTCCGACTATGCTTCAGGCCATCTCCATCGTGGGTAACGAGGTGTTCAGCTTCAGCGTGAGTCTGACCCCTAACGCCACAGAGGGCGCGGGCTACGCCGACACCTCCAAAACTGACGGCAAAGTGAAGTTAAACGTGGGCTGCATCCAGGTGGTTTACCTGCACAGGTTCTTCATGTCCCTGCTGGTGAGTCACACGTGATGATTGAAAGTTAGTTTGTAGAACTGTTTTTAGTTTGACCCGAGCAGCTAAACCTGCACTGGTTTGTTATTTGTGTTCCCTCCTCCCAGTTTGATTTGTTTTTCTTTCTCAGTATTAATGTTGTGAGTTTTCTTTTATTCTTTTTAATTTTTGCCAATGAGAAGAAATGCAAAAAGAAACCTGGATCCAGTGGTTTTTAAAACACCTAAGAGTGCATGAAATAGTCACTACTGGACTGAAGAAAACTCTTTTTTTTTTTTTTTTTTTTTTTTTTTTTTTAATTTTCTTGCAGAATTTCACCAACAACTTCCAGACCGCTAAAGAAGCTCTGAGCGCCGCGACGGCTCAGGCAGCGGAGAAGGCCGCGTCCAGCGTACGTGACTTCGCCCAGAAGAGCTTCCGTCTGTCCATGGACATCAACCTTAAGGCCCCAGTCATCATCATACCACAGTCCTCCACCTCCAACAACGCTCTGGAGGTGGACCTGGGTCTGATTACTGTTGGGAACAGCTTCTCTCTGCTGGATGTCACAGGATGTCCGCTGCCAGCCGTCATCGACAATATGGACGTCCAGCTGACGAAGGTGAAACTCTCCAGGTCAGTGAAACAAAGCCTCACAGACTTGATCCACAGTCAGAAATGTTAATGGTGTTGATTAAGATTTTACAAAGTGAAATGAAAGAACCTGAAGACTGAAATCCTTAATGTCAGTAATGATGTTCTTAGAATAGGACCTTAAAGGAAGTCTCAGGAGCGTAAAAAGATGCAACTGGACTTCTTTAAGTCTGTTTCACCAAGAAGCTTCTTCAGTTTTTAAAAGTTTTAAAGCTGCAGGAAACCTCTTGGATAAGACGCGAGAGGTTTCAATGTCTTTTTAAGCTCCTAAGACTACCGTGACCTTTAATGACTGAGAACCTCCACAGACGTGCAGGAAGGAAGACCCAATCTGGCCACCTGAATCTTGGCGCCTCTCCTTTGTGTTAAAACAGTGAAATTTGCTGGTCAATCTGAGAAAAAGGATGAAACTGCATGTGCAAGTAGTCAGATCAGGAATTCCAAGGATATTGTGGTCATGCTTGAAAAAAAGGTGCAGAAGCAGAAAGCTTTGAAGGGGAAGCTTTTGTTTTTATATGCAGACTTTGATTCGTTTCTCCTGTAAGCACATTGAGTCTTTCCTGTTGTGGCCCAGGACCTGCTTAGAGCCTGACTCAAACCAACCTAGCAGAGAGCTGCTTGAACCGGTCAACCTGCACCTGAACATCAAGAGAAACCTGGCAGCTTCCTGGTACAAGAAGATGGCTGCTGTGGAGATCGATGGAGATCTGAAACCCATGAAGGTAGGAGGAAGAGGAAGTTAACATGTATGCTTGTTACATTATTAAACTTTTAACCAAAAATCTTTCCCAGATTACAAGACGATATAAAAACAGAGTAGCTGTACAGTATGGTTGGTGTTTTAAGACGTATGTAATAATCTTCCTCAATAGAATAAAATGTGTCAGAAATTCCACTAATGATTTTATTCTTGTTTTTACAACCAGTCGACAAGTAAACCACCAAAGGTACAGTTTCCCCTGAGGACAGGCCTCTCTGTAGAGTTATATTGTTGCTGGTCTCGTCTTTTACTTGGAAGCTGGATGCAGTTTGTTTGTTGTGGTCTGTAGTCTGCGTAGACACCTCCAATAAGGACGCAGGTTTAGGCTAGGCTAGCAGCCTTTAGCCGTAGCCTCATTCTAGTCACAGCTGTAGACAGACTGAGTAGTGACTGATGCGTCTGTGCAGGTGAAGCTCAGTCAAGACGACCTGAAGGTGGTGCTCAGGATCCTGATGGAGAATCTGGGAGAGGCCGGAAGCCCGGAGCCCGCCGCAGCCCGGCAGGAGACCAGTCTGCAGGTCCGAGCAGCTGGAGCCACCCCGACAGGTCCGATTGAGTTTATGTTCAGATCTTCACTCATCCAGAGTTGAACCCTGATATTTGTCTGGTTTCTGTGTCTGACTGATGACATGGTAAATGGACTGATTCTTATATAGCGCTTCTCTACTCTCCCGGAGTACTCAAAGCGCTGACATGTATCTGATATAAGATAGACCAGGATTATTTTGAACCCTAAATCAAGCTAGGCTGCTCGAAAGTCCAAGAATAAAAATATTGTTAATGAGTGTAATAGATCCACTTTAAGCTTTCTTGCCGTTTTGTTGATGTGATCTTTGTCCTGATTGCTCAGGTGGTTCTGGAAAGATGACTGTGAGCCACAGTAAAGAGGACGATGAAACTTTGGAGACTGTCAAGTTTAACTTCAACATCGAGTCTCTTGGTCTGGTTCTGTACCTCGACCCCAAACAGGTCAGTTAGAAACAACAAGGACGTGAAAAGAAACTGATATCTGGGGGACGCTATTCGTCCAGTGGTTGGAGTAAGCAAGTAAGTGTTAGTTATTCTTCCTGACTGTTGTCCCTGTTCCCAGTCCTCAGATCTCCAGAACCAGCAGGACCTCAGACTGGGAGAATTTGCCCTACACTTGCTAAAAACTTCAGGGAAGATCCTAAATAATGGCAGCATGGAGGTGAGCACGGTGCTGACTGCCTGCACACTGGACGACCTGAGGACCGGCATGGAGAGGGTCACCTCGCGGTAAGTCAAATGATCTCTGCTTTCTGTCTGTCTGACTGTTTTGTTGATGACGTGATCAATCACTGATGGAGTTCTTCATCAAATAGTCTGTAGTTGTTTTTCAGAGAAGAAGAAGAAACAGTCAGATCACACTGCACAGTGAATATGATCCATATGGAAAGCAGTTTAGTTTTTTGCTACCAAAGTGGTTTAGATGAGAGTTTTCGGTCAGTGATCACACATTGTGTTAACTTGCTGCAGGATGGTGAGGCAGAGAGACGAAGAGAGCTCTGGGGTCACGATCGACGTGACGTACCGGCAGAGCGCAGCAGAACGGGAGGTGGTGGCCATTCTGCAGAAGCTCTATCTCTGTGCAAGCGTGGAGTTTCTGATGGCCGTCGGAGATTTCTTCCTGCAGGCTCTGCCGCAGAGTTCGGCTCCGCCCGCCACCTCTGCACCGAGCGACAGACTGCAGCTGAGACAGACCACTGAACCACGAGCCGACCCCAAGACTGGTAAGATCGGGACACCAGACCCCAACCGGAGAGGCGGGGGGGATTGAGTATATCTACTGTATAAAACTGTAAAATTGATGTTTCCAAGTATTCAGAGCTTCTCAGTCAAGCTAAAGACGACCATTCAGAATCACAAAGCGAGAACGGAAACAAAAAAAGAAAAACCATCACAAGACTGTTTTCTCTCTGCAGCCTCCACAGTGAAGACTCGACTTCGAGCAGTGGTGGTGGACCCAGAGGTGGTGTTCGTGGCCAACCTGATGAAGGCCGACGCCCCAGCTCTCGTGGCCTCATTTCAGTGCGACTTCACGCTACAGGCCGAGGAGGACGGCACACAGAACATGAGAGCCAGCCTGAGGGAGCTGAAGGTCCTCGCCTGCCCCTTCATCCAAAACAAAGAGGACAAGGCTGTCACCACCGTAAGAGTGTGCTTGTTTTTTGCAGTCTGTAGATTCTTCAGAGAGAACCTTTCACTCACTGTTATATCAGTTCTGCTTTGTGTTTTTTGATATGTCAGACACATTTAAACCCACAGCGTTTTGGGTAGTAAACGACTGGGAGTAAAACCATTTTTACTGCATTACCCTTAAAAATATGAGTCGGGTAACAGATTAACTGAAAAAGTGTCTTACTGTAGGGGAAGAAAATGTGATGTGTTAGTGGTCTTGTAAGTAATGAGAGATGAACAAACGTGATTAAAGGTATCAGTCTGGCTCTATCCAAAAGGTACTGAGACCTTGTTCGGTCACCTTGGAAACCAAAGCTCACCCCAATCAGCCACTGAGGGGCTCCGTGACAGTGGAGGAAATCATAATTAAGGTATTTATTTATGGATTTAGAAATCACACTGACAGATGTTGGAGACTCTGTGTTGCTTCTCTGGACTCGCGGTGATTTCCCGACTGTCAGTGAACTCATCACCAGTGTGTCTTTCATCTGCAGATTTCACCGTTCATCCTCAACACAGTGACAACGATAACAGCCGCCATGACGGCAAAGCAGAAGGATCAACAGTGCGAGGCATCGAAGCCCGATGTCAGTGACCTGTGGTCGGTCATGAACATCTACAACTGTAACTACTGGTTCCTGGGAGTGGACCAGGCCACCGAGGTCACCGAGAGCTTCAGAGAACCGGACGGACGAAATGAAGGGGAGAGCTTTGGCGTCGAAGTCAAGGTACCACAGCGTCCTCGCAGAACATTCATTGTAAAACTTTAAAGAAGGTTTGCTTCTTTTTGACGAGCTGTTGTTGGCCCTCAGGTTGTACAGGTGACTCTGGAGTCCGGTTTGGGTCATCGAACAGTCCCTCTGCTGCTGGCCGAGTCCTCCTTCAATGGTTCAGCCAAAAACTGGTCTTCGCTGCCACAGCTGAGAGCTGATATGACGCTTGAAGTAAGAACTCAACCTGGATTCAGACCTGATCCTGAAACTCGTGTCATATATTCAAGGCTCCTAACTTTAGTTTGGTTTTTTTTTCCTAACTTTAGTTTTAGCTGAGGAGTATTTAAGAACATTATTCATGTGTTCATCCTACCACCGAAGGTGTTGACGCCACTGGAAGGGATAGGCTGATGTATTCCAGAAAGACAAAAATCTCTCTGACAGCTGAGTTATCGCAGCTGCTGTGCTCAGTGAAAAAAAACCAAGTGTGTCATCTGTTCCCAGGTGAATTACTTTAATGAGACCCACGCGGTGTGGGAGCCTCTGCTGGAACGAGTCGACGGCGGCAGACGAAGGTGGAACCTGGAGTTCGAGGTAAAGCTGCTAGCAGCGAAGCTTGCTCTTAATGAACTTTGTGTGATTATTATGACAGCTACACAATGTCCCACTCCAGTGAATGTCCCACAGCAAAGCAATTCCCTGAAGTGTTTTGTCTGTGAATAGTTTTATGTCAAAGACATTTTTGTGTTCCTCATATAAAACATCCAAGTGGCTCATTTCCAACCCCCCCCCCCCACCCTTTCTTTTTCTTTTTTCTTTTTTTTTCTTGGAATAGACCGACCTTAATATTACAGGTGTAAGAGTTTAACGGCACGTCTGTAATCTGCCATTTAAAGGTGGAATGAGGCTGATGAACTTAGTGATGCTGTTTTTGCTCCTGCAGATGAAGAACAACCCAATCCATGACAAAAGCCCTGTTCACGGAGATGACTTCATATTCCTTCCTGAACCTCGCACTGTCGTTAACATCTGCTCCAAAGACACCATGAATGTCACCATCTCCAAGTGCTGCCTCAACGTTTTCCAAAACCTCGCCAAGGTACAGAACAGCTTCAGTTTGTGTCTGACTGATGCTATAATATCACTTCTAATTGACTTTTTGAAAAAGTGTTAATTCGTTGAATCACTGAGTGCCCTTTTCCTTTGCTGTGTTTTGATCAGGCGTTCTCGGAGGGAACGACTTCCACCTTTGATTACTCTCTGAAGGAGAAGTCGCCATTCACTATTAGAAACTCTCTGGGAATTCCCTTCATTGTGGAGCACAGTGCTAACTTGAGACTGGTGGGATCTGCGGGGCAGGGAAAGCTCCACGAGTTGCCGGTGGATCAGAACATGGAACTGGAGCACTCAATGTTCGAACCAACATCCAGAGGCAAACTTTCAGCTCTCCAGCGGCAAGAGAGCTGCCTGTTCAACCTCACCATCGGTCAGACGTTCCCACTCGTTCTCTGTTGGTGCTGCGTGTTGTCTTATGCTAAGCTTGCGATTGGAGATGTGTTATTTCTCTCCCCATACAGTGCCCTCAGGATACAGCGAGATCGCCAACATCCCTGTGGACAAACCGGGTCGACGCCTCTACAACATCCGCGGCCCGAATCTGCAGGAGGCCATATCTGTGCTGTTGCAGATTGACGCCAACGAAGGCAACAAGGTCATCACGGTTCGCTCGCCGCTGCAGGTCTGAACCACAGACGCTCTAAATAAAGCCGATATTGTGATTAGAAAAGCAGGACAGGTTTATTTAGAGGCAACTTTTGTTTGTGTTTTTAGATAAAGAATCACTTCTCAGTGCCATTCACCATCCTCAAGTACTCTCCACAAACCAGAGCTCTGCAGGTTATTGGACAGGCCGAACCCAAGACGGAGTTTCATGTCACCTTAGAAACTTACAGGTAGAATCACACCACCTTCTTCAGGTGTTCGAGAGACTGTTTGTTAGTATAGTCATAGTCTTTGTGGATTTGATGATTGTCTCAATAAAAGACATCCTCTGCTGCTCTGAACATCTACAAATTTAGGGTTTGCCAACATGGGCGAGCTTCTGATTGCAGATCCTTTTTTCCAAACTGAATTTGTGACACTTTAAGTGCAATCTTGTCCCTGAAACTCTCTGGGTGCTGTTGTGAGTTCCTGTGGATCTGAGCAGCTCCAGGTGCCTCGTCATAACTTCCGGAGGTGGTGAGAGTCTTTACTTCCTCTTTCCTCCAGATCTCAGCTGTTTTTGCAGCCAGCAGGAGAGCTGACAGGTCAGTACGCGCCATCTTCCACCTGCATATCCTGGAAGGAGCAGGTGCACTGTAGCTCAGAGGTGGGGTCGATGCTTCAGTGTCCCGCATCCGAAAGCAGCCTGCTGCCGCTCATGGTCAGCACTTTGGCCGTCCCCGATGACCTGCGACACATCACCAGCTGTGGAGAGGAGGACTGGGACCCTGCCTATGTCATCCATCTCCATCCTATGGCTACCCTACGCAACCTGCTGCCATACACCATTCGCTACATGATGGAGGTAACCCTAACAGCTCCATCAAGGTTTAGCAATGCAATAATAAAGAGTCTTTGCAGATATTCACATCTGTTTGTTAGAAATGTTTTTTATTATTTTATAAGCCAATGAAAACTAACCTGATCTAAAATAACCTGATCGGACCTGGCGTGTTGCATCCCCAGAGCTCAGTAGACAGCTGCGAGCTCCGTGAAGGCAGCACGTCAGACCTCCTGAACGCTCGTGTCTCAGGCGAGATCGTGTCGCTGGTGCTGATGAGGTATCAAGGACGCGACTGGCACGGACACATTCGGATTGAAAAGGAAATGCCCGAGTTCCTGGTCATATGTCTCACCTGCGACTCGGACATAAACATGACTGTGGACATTAACGTCCATGCGACGAGGACGGCGAGCCGCCGCCTGCTGCTGTCGCTCTTCAGTCCGTACTGGATCATCAACAAAACGTCTCGAGTGCTCCAGTACAAAGCCGAGGACATCTCCGTCAAGCACCCGGCCGACTACAGAGACATCATCCTGTTCTCCTTCAAGAAGAAAAACATGTTCAGCAAGTGCAAGGTGAGAAACACCTGGACACACATGTCCAGCCTTTCTTCTTTAGACTTTAAACAAGTCGTTCAAAGTTTTCACAATCCGAGCCTGTATGCTTTATAAGCTTCCAGGTACGTTTTTTTTATTCCTGTATATTTAGATCTGGTCAGACCTCTATTTTCTGATCACTGCTTCCTTTTTAACTCTTTTATTTTTATTTTTATTTTTTTTGACGATAAAAACAAAGCCAGACATTTTCTGTAATATGTAAAATGTTTATTTATTGCACATTGATGTTTTGTATCAGCTCCAGCTTTGCGTCTCCACCAGTTCCTGGTCTGACGGGTTCTCTCTGGACACAGTGGGAAGTTATGGCTGCGTTCGCTGTCCCGCCAACCACATGGACTTCTTGGTAACTCTTTTTCTCTTTTAATCAAACTGTTTAACCTGTTTTGTCTTTCTGAGGATTAGACCAGGCTGGTTGTGGAGCTTTTGAATGTGTCACATTCTTCTCCTGGGTTGATTAAAATGATCATCAGCTGTGAGCTGATCTAGTTTCATGCTTCTTGTCTCTGTGTGCAGGTGGGTGTTAGTATTCAGATGAGCAGTTTTAAACTAACCAGGATCGTCACCATGAGTCCTTTCTACACTCTGGTCAACAAGTCGTCTTATGAACTAGAAGTGGGAGAAGTCAGCAGCCAAACCAAGTGGCACTACATCTCTTCCACCGAGGTGAATGAATTTCTAGTTTTACAACAGACAGGCTGTAGGGACCTGTCTTCCTTATTGTCACTACCAAACTCCTTATGTTATTATAATTCTCATAATTCGATTGTTGTGGCGCAGTGTCTCCCTCTGTGGCCGGAGAATGGCTCGGGAAAGTTGTGTGTCCGTGTTGTCGGGTCTGAATCCACCTCCCAATCCTTCTTCTTCAATAAACAGGACAACGGCACCCTGCTAAAAATGGAAATGGTTAGTGTGCATTAGACCAGACACATCGGACGAACTCTCACAGTTTAGTACATTTTGGAGATTTTTAAATGCGTGTATGTTTCAGTGCGGTGGGATCATCGTGGACGTCAACCTCTCCGATCACTCCACCGTCATCAGCTTCAGTGATTATTATGAAGGAGCAGCTCCTGCCCTGCTGGTTAACCACACGCCCTGGGCTACCATCAGCTATAAACAGAGGTCAGAGGTCAACACACTACTACATATATGTTATTTTATAGCCTATCAGAGTTTAAAAGCTGTAACTTTTTCATCTGACACGGTTCACTCTGTCTTAACTTCTGCATTCTTGGAGGTGCTCCAGGTTTTTGGCCACAAAAAAAGCTCTTAAAGGCTTTTTTTGCCTGTTTTCTGTGTTTCTGGTTGTCACTCCATGTCAGTTCCCTGACAAATTTGTATTTCAGTTAATTTTCTCTTTGTGAAACACCTTGGTGGAAACCCAGCTACTTGCCATTTCTTTTCAGCGGCTCATCCGTCTTTCATGCGTTGAAACCCAGCGAGACTCGACGGTTTGCGTGGGACGACCCAACAGGAGTCCGCATGCTTCGTTGGGAATGCCGGGATCATTCAGGAGAGCTGGATCTGCTGAAGGTCAGACTCACACACAATCTCGTATCTGCATTTTTTTTGTAAGAAGACACTGTTGTGTGTCATGGTGAGACAATTCTGGAGGTCGAGCTTTGTTTAGTTGCTATTGAGGTTTGATGAAACTCATATCAAAAGATTTCCCACAGAAAACAGCAGAAACTCTCTGATTAATTAATAGTGGAAGAGCCAGATATTACTATGCCTTTGTGTCTTTGTAACAGCTGAACCTCATCCTCTGAAAAATAATTTTTCAGTTTGTTGTGACCGAAGAAATCTAATGTAACAAACCTGAAAATGTCAAGGACCAAAAATTGGAACCCTGAGGAACCAGAAAAACCATTTATTTCAGCCACTGCTGTTGTACTGAGAAAAATGATCAATTACTTTATATAAAAGATTAGTGTAGATTTATGATCTAAACAATGAGTTTGTATTTTCTAATTAGTTTATTTCATTTTAGCTTTTTGTTTTTAATTCAGTCTAGTTTAGTTGATTTTCAGATTGAGTTTCTCGTTCCAGTTTAGTTTTTATTGTTTGAAAATGTTTAGTTGTAGTTTCATTTTTATTAGTTTCAGTGTTGTTGTTGTTCTTGTTGTTGTAATTATGATTGTTTGGAGAACACACGTCAGAGCCAAGACAGACATCCAGAATCTCAATACATCAATCCTTCATCAGGCAAATAAATTTTTCGGCAAACAACTAAAAACGTAATAGAAGCTCAAACTAGGAAAAAAATAATATTTTTATTTTAATTTGCCAAGTTCGCAAAATCATTTCTTGGTTTAAATTTTTTTTAAAGTCTAGTTTTTAATTTAATTTTATGTAACCAAAATGTTTTGTTTTTCGTTTACATTTAGTTGCTTTTACAACCTTAATTATTAATTAATTATTACCTTGATTTTCTGGCCATCAGGAGGCAACCACTCTGGCTACAAGACATCTGATTGTAGAGAAGTCTGGGGAACTGAGGCTTCTTTTACTGATGTAGATCCCCTCTGTACACATATTCCTGATGACTTTTAGCGTCTCCGTTGCTATTTTCACATCCTATTGAATATCTTTAGTTATGGTACTATTACAGTCAAACTGGAGGATATAGCAATAACAATATGCTCCTTGTGTTTGCTTCCCACAAACTTCATGAAACCCAGGATACAAACATCAGTTTCTTTACAGTCTGTCTGTGTTCATTTAGGATGATTTTGGTCAGTTTTCCTACGACAGCCAGTCTCAGATCCACTGGGCTTCCTTCCTGGACGGACGCCAGCGGGTGCTGATATTTACTGAGGACGTTGGAGTGGTGACAAAGGCTCGTCAGGCTGAGGAGCTTGAACAGTCCGATCAGGAAGTAAAAGTTTTGTTGCAAAACCTTGGATTGTCGCTGATCAACAACAGCAAGCGGCAGGAGATCGCGTACATTGGCATCACCAGGTAAACACTATCACATTACCAGAGCAGTTTACAGCAAAGCAAGGTCACATTTCCAGGCTTCGTCTACAGTGTGAGATTAGCTATTTGCTTTCTTGACTAACACATTTTTATCTTAAAATCAGTCTGTGTTCTCATAAAGAAGAGATTGTAAATGGACTCTTCTTCCTTAAAAATGGGCTAGATGAGTGCCATCTCATTTAGGTCCAGAGGAGCAAAATGCAACCAAGATATGCAGAAAAAATCTTCTACTTTTTTGTTTTGGTTTTATTCACAATGTAACAGCTGCAAGTTTCCTGCTATTTATCCAGATCTGGGTGACAGAGAAAGCATGCCCAGACCTCCCTCTCCACAGCCTCCTCCAGCTGTTCTGAGGGGATAATGAAGCGTTACTGAGTCCTTAGAGAGGCGTAATAACTCCAGCGTGTCCCGGGTCTGTCCCAGGGTCACCTCCCAGCTGGATATGCCTGGATACACCTCACCTTGGAGGCATCCAGGAGGCCTGCTAGTCAGCTGCCTGAACCACCTCCAGCTGACTAAAGTAGCACTGTTGGTGAAGAAATAGCTACTTTTAGCCTCTCCTAAATAACTGAGCTCCTCGCCCATTGGGAGGAAGCTGAATTCTGCTGCCTGTTCTCGTCAGCTTCTGCTTTCTGTGACCAGTTACAGCTTATGAACATAGGTGAGAGTAGGAATAACAAGCAGGACTAGCCAGTATATTTTTATCTACACTTTTAGGTTCAGCTCTCTTTTTACCGCTGCACCTTAGAGCTGTTTATATAGGGTTTAAATTATTTGCAGATGTTAAGCGGTGGATTGCTCCCTCTGGACTGGGATAGCTGTTGACCCAAACACAGGAGTTCAGATATCCTTACAATCCTGGTAATAGGTGACAGGAAAGTGGAGCGTGAGATTGACAGATGGAGAAGGCCAGTAATGTGTCCATTGTACTGGACTGTTGTGGTGAAAAGAGAACTTCTTTATCAGTCAATATACATTCAACCCTCACCTGTGGTCAGGAGGTCTGGGTAGTGACCGAAAGAAGAAGGTTACAGATATGAGTGGGTGAAATGAGCTTCCCACATAGAGAGGCTGCACTTTAGAGGAGCTCTAAGTAGAGCTGCTGCTCCTGCACACGTCTGTTTGTGCAGACCAGCTCCCACTGGAGATGATCATACCCACTGAATCTTGCTTCCTAGCACACCGCTTGGAGCAACATCAACACATAATCACAAGCGTGTTACAGCGTTACATGTGTGTTTGTATCACAGCTCAGGTGTTGTTTGGGAAATGAAGCCGAAGAATCGCTGGAAGCCGTTCAATAACAAGAACATCAGCCTGCTGGAGAAAGCCTACCAGAATCAGCTGAGTGGGAAGTCCGCCGGCGGCTGGATCAGACTGGAGAACCTGGAGGTGAGAGGTCAACGTGCACCTGAAACACGCCCACCCCCCAAAAAATACACACACAATTTAAATTTCAATTGTCCACTGAGCTGAGAGGGAAGCTGTGATGTCACTGGCTCTCAGGTGAACCTCAGTGGGGCCACCATGATGATGCGTCAGCCGTTTTCCTGCCAAGTGAGGAGGAACTTCCTGTCTGGGATCCAAGTGGAGTTCAAGCAGTCGGTGCATCAGCGCAGCTTGAGAGCTCAGCTGCACTGGCTGCAGGTAAACACTCACACACCACAATGCATACACACCTGCACAGAAATACACACTCTTGTATGACTGGCATCATTCTGTGTCCAGGTGGACAATCAGCTTCCAGGTGCCATCTTCCCCATCGTCTTCAATCCAGTTCTTCCTCCAAAGTCCATCGCTCTGGACACAGGTGGAGTCTTTTTATTAACTTCTTCATAGCTTCGATCAAACTCTTGATCTGACCGTTCTCACGGTGAGCCGAGCGTCTTTAACTCCGCTCTCTGTCTCCACAGAGCCAAAGCCCTTCATTGACGTGTCCATCATCACCAGGTTCAACCAGCACAGCAACGTCATGCAGTTCAAGTGAGTAAGAACCAGTTCACCTAAAGACCTGCAGGGTGTTTAAAACCACAACCCTGCTGAAGTCCAAATCCTTCGTGTGTGGAAAAAGCCACACTTACTTGTTTTTGAGAGGTAAGCACAGAGATGGGATTAAGGAAAAGATTGTCAGCTTGTCTTGAGCTTGTCTGTGTTCTCCAGGTATTTCATGGCTTTGGTCCAGGAGATGGCAGTAAAGATCGATCAGGGTTTCCTGGGAGCCATTTTGGCTCTGTTCACTCCTGCTGCAGACCCCCAGGCCGACAGCGAGAAGGTAGAGCTGCTTCTAACATGTGAAAAGTGCCAACATGAACCACACACAGAGGGTTCATGCGTTTGAGGTGTGTCTGTGTTTCAGTCTGGGCTGATAGAGCAAGATCTGCAGGGCCTGCAGGCCGAGCTGATGGAGGCGTCACGGACTGACGCATCTGGTCTCAGCTACTTCGAATACTTCCACATCTCACCCATCAAGGTGAAGACGCACAGTCTGAGCTCTCCTTTTCACTTATATTTAAAAACGGCTTAAATCGTTAAGTCAACCAGATGAATGTTTGGATTCAAAATAAGCCCAGTGTCGTCACTGGGTCAAGGTTGTGTTTTCATCTTGGTGTTCGTGTGTTTGTTTCAGCTCCATCTCAGTCTGTCTCTGGGCTCCAGCGGTGATGACTTGGTTGAGGAGACGGAAGCCATTCAGTCTCTGAACCTGCTGCTGAAAAGCATCGGGGCCACGCTGACCGACGTCGACGACATCATCTTCAAGTGAGACTCTCGCCGCTGCTGCGGCGGCATTAGAGAGATGCGCTGAGGGCCGTAAAGTAGGGGACGGCTGTTTGCTGCGTCTGTCACAGTAAAACTTTCTGTTTGACATTCGTCATGTTTGTGTCCCACAGACTGGCCTTCTTCGAGGTGAAGCACCAGTTTTACAGTAAAGAGAAGCTGACGTGGGTGGCGGCTCGACACTATACTGAACAGGTAAAGTTACAGCCTCCATATATATATATATATATATATATATATATATATATATCTATCTATCTATCTATCTCTCTATCTCCTCCCCCCCCCCCCCCCCCCCTCCCTCCCTCCCTCCCTCAGGGGTGCAACGATACACAAAATTCACGGTTCGGTTCGATACTTTGGTGTCACGGTTCGATATTTTTTTCGATACAGAAAAAATGTTCATGCCTTTTTAATTTGTCATTTATTAAAATTATAAATATATATTTTAACTCAAAAGTACAGTTTTTAAATTTAATGTTGCTGAAACAAAAGTAATTTAAAAAAATAATCTATCTCAGGGCTCTCAAAATTTCAAAATCCCTGGTAGCCCTTCGGGCAGGGACTCTTCAGTTTTTGGTAGCCCAAAATAAATGTAAGTAGTCCGAATAAAAAAAGAGAGCAATTTTTTGATTGATGTTTTGTTTCCTGTTTTGTTTCCTTTACAATATTATAAATTAAAGTATAATATTGTAAAGGAAACAAAACATTAATCAAAAAATTGTTGAAAAACAAATTACAACATTGTATAAAAATTACAATCATCAACTCAAATATTTGGTTCTAATTGAACAGAAATTTCTATGAACTTGTAAGAACTGTGTAGGACATGAATCAGTCTGTGTCAGATCCTGAATTTGAAATTTCCACTGAAGTCAGGGGTAAGAGACAAGTGGAACCAAGATCGAGGCCATTTGCTTTTTGAAGTTTGCAAAGACTGCTACATTGTGCCAGTGGTCGTTCACTCTTTGCAACATAGTACGCTGTTCTAAACAGATTTTTCAGGTTTATTTTTAGTATGTTATTTGCAATTGGTGTTTGTTCTGGGAAAGATAATGCAGACTGAGCAATAATGCATTTCTTGCATTTCTCATGGGTTCTAATGGGGGCCTTTCTTAAAATGACTGGTCCCAGTAACAAAGGCACTTGTCGACTCAGAAATCGAGAGAAAACCAACAACACACCCGGCAGAACATTGTTATTTACACGGGTGCACATCCGCATGTGCGCATTCACTGTCAAAATAAAAGACACGCACCAAATAAGAAGTTGCAACGCGCGTTTGCGTCCATATAAAAAGCAGTGTTTTTGTCCTAGAGTGGGATTTTCACGGCACATTCCGCACCACATCTCTGTGCGTTCATCATTTGTTTGAAGCCAGCTCACCTCCTGCAACCACTTTTCCGAGAATACGTGCTTCTTTTGTGGTTCGGATTCCTTCTGACATTTGTTTGGAGGTGGAGGAACATCACAGTAATTGCTCAAAGGAGCTTCTTCGACATCTTTAAGAGTTTTAAACAAATGTCTGTCCTCCTCCAGAAAATCTTATGTATGCAAACACGCGTTGCAACTTCATATCTTGTGCACGTTTTTTTTCTTTTTTTTTTTTTCTTTTTTTTTTGACAGCGAATGCGCACCTGCGGACCACTTATGTGCAGCCCTGGTTATATAGCTCGTCATATTGCAGCCACAGAAATTCTTTTGTCCATGAAACCATAAAGCTGCACTTTCTTTTTGCCTTATAGTCTGATTTGTACGGTGGCTGGTGGTAAGCTTTTCTTTGGCTGTCACTTCGTCACCCTGACCTGTCTTATTTGGCTCAGCAGAACTAAAATATATATCCTGCTGCTTTTACACACGCACTCACATAAGCTCAGCGATTCTCTGCGCGATCAACCTCTCACATGTTTAAGCTGCGGGAGATTTCACTTGTCATGTTTGCATAGTAAGCTAACGATTAATAAGACGATGTCAGAGGAATTGGTGCACAAATTATCATCACTCACAGATCAGTGCTGTCGCTCTCTATACACAGTTCGCGCGATTGCAAAGTGAAAGCAAAAAACAAGCGCAAATTCAAACGCGATTTCAATATGTCACATATTGACAGTGGCTCACCGATGCCAATGACATAATTACCCAGCTACATTTCTGAAAGAATGCAAAAGCATTGACATATATTTTTCCTTCCTACAATAGCCCGACGGGCAGGGCAGAGATAGATTTTGGTAGCCTGACTGGGGTTGCAAAATCGCTAGCCCGACATCCCGGGGCTAGCGATTTTGCGAGCCCTGTATCTGATTGAGGAATCACTCATCTTTGGAAAAGAGAGTTTATTATAGAGAAATGGCTCTTTCCAAAATAAAAGCTATACTATACGCTTCTTCTGGGCTATATTCTCAGCAGCATATTGTAGCGGGTCAGGGCTGTTTGTACAGTTATGTTTTGTTTATGTTGCCATAGTGACGGGTGACGCCCTCTCGCTGCGACGGTGTGTCCTTCCGGGGTCAGAGGGCGCCCTGTGTGTTGTTGTTGTTGCTGTGCGGTTGCCGCGCTGAGCAGTTAGCTAGCGGCAGTGTTCTTCTGCAGATGTCAATAAACGGCTGTGCTCCCTGGCTAGCTCACGGGAAGCAAGACCAAACGACACCTCCGTCTCCTCCTTGTCTGAGCTCGCCACATTGGTGTCAGAAGTGGGATGATGGTGGCACCCCATGTTCTGACCCGAGTGACTTTTCCCCCGCCGGTCGTGACCGGCCGGTGCGCCAAAAGAAGGCACCTGGACATTTGCAGGACTTTGTGTGGGGTAATGGGGTCGTCGGGGACGACTGACCCCTTAGGTGGGGGCTATGTAGCGGGTCAGGGCTGTTCGGGGTTCTGTTTGTACAGTTATGTTTTGTTTATGTTGCCATAGTGACAGGTGACGCCCTCTCGCTGCGACGGTGTGTCCTTCCGGGGTCAGAGGGCGCCCTGTGTGGTGTTGTTGTTGTTGCTGTGCGGTTGCCGCGCTGAGCAGCTCCCTGGCTAGCTCACGGGAAGCAAGACCAAATGACACCTCCGTCTCCTCCTTGTCTGAGCTGTCTGTGTGGAGCGCTCAGTGGATCTGCGCTCCACAGTGCAGCCTAGGCGGAGTAGTCGAACGCAGATTCACTGAGCGCTCAACACAGACAGCATCGTCAGAAGGAAGAGCGCAGGGCAAGCTAGCGAGACAGAAGTTAAGCTCTCCTTGCAACATGGCAAATTGAATCTCCCCCACCCTCATTCAGATCTGGCGTTTGGAATTATTTTGGTTTTCATGTGACATATGACCCTGAAGGTAAGCGTGTCATGGACAAAAGTAAAACAGTATGTTGGATGTGCCACGCAATGCTCAATTACATGGGTGGGAACTAGTGTGTTAGCGCAGTTAGCTCGTTAACGTGTTGGCCGTCTAGCCCCACGCACAGGCGATCAGGGGTAGCTCGTTAACAGAGATTTGCCGTGTTGTGGCGTTAATGTCATTTCAACGAGATTAACGCTGACAGCACTAGTGGGAACACAACGAATATGACTGCACGTTTACGCCGACATCATCCTAGTGCAAAGACAAGTGGAAGCAGACAAAAACAACAAGCATGCTACAAACTTTACCCGAGTCATTTAGACAGCCGTTAGCACAGGATTCTCCTTATGGGGACCTGATATGTTTAATATTGTGGCGAGCTCAGACAAGGAGGAGACGGAGGTGTCGTTTGGTCTTGCTTCCCGTTAGCTAGCCAGGGAGCACAGCCGTTTATTGACATCTGCAGAAGAACACTGCAGCTAGCTAACTGCTCAGCGCGGCAGCCGCACAGCAACAACAACAACACCAACACAAAGGGCGCCCTCTGACCCCGGAAGGACACACCGTCGCAGCGAGAGGGCGTCACCTGTCACTATGGCAACATAAACAAAACATAACTGTACAAACAGCCCTGACCCGCTACAATATGCTGCTGAGAATATAGCCCAGAAGAAGCGTATAGTATAGCTTTTATTTTGGAAAGAGCCATTTCTCTGTAATAAACTCTCTTTTCCAAAGATGAGTGATTCCTCAATCAGATACAGGGCTTGCAATATCACTAGCCCGACGTCCTGGGGCTAGCGATTTTTCCAGTCGGGCTACCAAAATCTATCTCTGCCCTGCCCGTCGGGCTGTTGTAGGAAGGAAAAATATATGTCAATGCTTTTGCATTCTTTCGGAAATGTAGCTGGGTAATTATGTCATTGGCATCGGTGAGCCACTGTCAATATGTGACATATTGAAATCGCGTTTGAATTTGCGCTTGTTTTTTGCTTTCACTTTGCAATTGCGCGAACTGTGTATAGAGAGCGACAGCACTGATCTGTGAGTGATGATAATTTGCGCACCAATTCCTCTGACATCGTCTTATTGTTAGCTTACTATGCAAACATGACAAGTGAACTCTCCCGCAGCAAGCTTAAACATATGGGAGGTTGATCGCGCAGAGAATCGTTGACCGTTATGTGTGCGTGTGTAAAAGCAGCAGGATATATATTTTAGTTCTGCTGAGCCAAATAAGACAGGTCAGGGTGAAGAAGTGACAGCCAAAGAAAAGTTCACCACAAAACGGAGAAGTTATGACAAATCAGACTATGAGGCAAAAAGAAAGTGCAGCTTTATGGTTTCATGGACAAAAGAATTTCTGTGGCTGCAATATGACGAGCTAAATAACCAGGGCTGCACATAAGTGGTCCGCAGGTGCGCATTCACTGTCAAAAAAAAAAAAAGAAAAAAAACGTGCACAAGATATGAAGTTGCAACGCGTGTTTGCGTACATAAGATTTTCTGGAGGAGGACAGACATTTGTTTAAAACTCTTAAAGATGTCGAAGAAGCTCCTTTGAGCAATTACTGTGATGTTCCTCCACCTCCAAACAAATGTCAGAAGGAATCCGAACCACAAAAGAAGCACGTATTCTCGGAAAAGTGGTTGCAGGAGGTGAGCTGGCTTCAAACAAATGATGAACGCACAGAGATGTGGTGCGGAATGTGCCGTGAAAATCCCACTCTAGGACAAAAACACTGCTTTTTATATGGACGCAAACGCGCGTTGCAACTTCTTATTTGGTGCGTGTCTTTTATTTTGACAGTGAATGCGCACATGCGGATGTGCACCCGTGTAAATAACAATGTTCTGCCGGGTGTGTTGTTGGTTTTCTCTCGATTTCTGAGTCGACAAGTGCCTTTGTTACTGGGACCAGTCATTTTAAGAAAGGCCCCCATTAGAACCCATGAGAAATGCAAGAAATGCATTATTGCTCAGTCTGCATTATCTTTCCCAGAACAAACACCAATTGCAAATAACATACTAAAAATAAACCTGAAAAATCTGTTTAGAACAGCGTACTATGTTGCAAAGAGTGAACGACCACTGGCACAATGTAGCAGTCTTTGCAAACTTCAAAAAGCAAATGGCCTCGATCTTGGTTCCACTTGTCTCTTACCCCTGACTTCAGTGGAAATTTCAAATTCAGGATCTGACACAGACTGATTCATGTCCTACACAGTTCTTACAAGTTCATAGAAATTTCTGTTCAATTAGAACCAAATATTTGAGTTGATGATTGTAATTTTTATACAATGTTGTAATTTGTTTTTCAACAATTTTTTGATTAATGTTTTGTTTCCTTTACAATATTATACTTTAATGTATAATATTGTAAAGGAAACAAAACAGGAAACAAAACATCAATCAAAAAATTGCTCTCTTTTTTTATTCGGACTACTTACATTTATTTTGGGCTACCAAAAACTGAAGAGTCCCTGCCCGAAGGGCTACCAGGGATTTTGAAATTTTGAGAGCCCTGAGATAGATTATTTTTTTAAATTACTTTTGTTTCAGCAACATTAAATTTAAAAACTGTACTTTTGAGTTAAAATATATATTTATAATTTTAATAAATGACAAATTAAAAAGGCATGAACATTTTTTTTGTATCGAAAAAATATCGAACCGTGACACCAAAGTATCGAACCGAACCGTGAATTTTGTGTATCGTTGCACCCCTGTCTGGTTTTATTACTATGTGCATATTAGTATTGTACAGCACTTTGGTCTACCAGGTGTGTTTTTAAAGTGCTATATAAATAAATAAATGATGATGATGATGAACATTTAACAAATTTGATCACGTGGACATTAGTATTAAACCTGTGTTAAATTCTGAAAGCGTCTCTGCAGAAGCAAAAGGCAGATAATCTGTGTTTTTACCCCTCAGCTGTAAAAGGTTGACGGGCATCTAACTTTGGGAATGCGATAACTTGAGAACGAAGCAACGTAGGATTTTCAAATTGATGCCATAGGTGTATCTACAACGAGGCTGGGGGGCACCATTGGTCGTATTTTAAAATCTCAAGAAAGAAAACCTGGTGTCTTTCTCTGCCTGCAGTTCCTGAAGCAGATGTATGTTCTGGTTCTGGGTCTGGACGTGCTGGGAAATCCATTTGGACTGATCCGAGGTCTGTCTGAGGGGGTGGAGGCCTTCTTCTACGAGCCCTTCCAGGTAACTCATCCTGAACTACACGACGACGTAATCGACTTTTTTCTGATAGTTACCAGGAAAGATTCTGATGTCAGTCTTATTTTTGGATCATGAGCTGAGAAACTGACAGGCAGGAGAATCCAGATGAAATAAAAGTGGTTTGTGTTTGTCAGGGAGCCGTTCAGGGTCCGGAGGAGTTTGCTGAAGGTTTTGTGATCGGTGTCCGCAGCCTGTTGGGCCACACAGTCGGTAAGAAAGCCAGAGGCATGATGGATGCGCAGTGACTGATTTAATGCCAACCAGGACAGATGATGACCACTGCGATCAGTATTATTAGTGAGCTGATTCCTCGTGCAGGTGGCGCCGCAGGCATGGTTTCCAAGATCACGGGATCGGTTGGTAAAGGTCTGGCAGCCATCACTATGGATAAAGAGTACCAACAGAAGCGACGTGAGGAGATGAACCGACCACCCAAAGACTTTGGAGAAAGTCTGGCTAAAGGAGGAAAAGGACTGCTGAAGGTACAGAGTGACAGAGTTCAGAGGTTTGTGTGTCCTGATGTGAGCCCGATGCAGTTCAGTAACAGTTCTTGTTTCTGCAGGGAGTCGTGGGCGGAGTAACCGGCATCGTCACCAAACCTGTGGAGGGTACGTGCTCCTCTGCCGTGAAACCCACACTGCTGCTGCAAACACTCAGTTTGGGGGTGAAGGGAAAAAGAAGAGAGCAGAGAGACTTTGCTTGATGGAGACAGACAAAATGTTACCATGAATGTTGAACCCAGCTTTATCCAGTGTGCCCATATGTCTTCTGTAAATATATGCAAATTGGTGCAAATCTACAGCAGATACGAACTTTGAGCTTTCGCATAGTGACGTTTACTAGTTACATTTTGACCATATTCACCTGTAGAGTCTCCATCTGAAGGAAAACAGAAACATGTTCTTTGCAGCAGAGTGCAGTACACTACTGTGAGTGATGATGAAATTCAACACCCAGACTAACCTGAATTAGATTAGATCCCCTTTCTGTCAGAGAAATGCAAGAAAACCCAAAACTGCAAATGTAGACTCTGGAGCTGCAGAGGATCAGAGCAGTTACTCTGTCTTTCTCTGTAGGAGCGAAGAAGGAGGGAGCAGCGGGTTTCTTTAAGGGGATCGGTAAAGGTCTGGTGGGGGTGGTGGCTCGGCCGACAGGCGGCATCGTGGACATGGCCAGCAGCACCTTCCAGGGCATCCAGAGGTATTTGCTTCAAGCTTTCGTCCGTGTCCAGTTTTTATTTTCACTCTTCAGTCTGTCAGTGACTCTGTTTATTCGTACTTTGTCTCCAGTATTTTGCAGACTGAAGAACTTCCTGTGTTTTCTGTGTGCTTCTTAATGTGTTGTTTGTCTGCTCACTAATTTCTGCTTTTGTTTTCTGTCTCGTGTCGTTGTTGTCGGGAGTTTTGTTCATTGGTTTCTTGCTGTTTTGGTGTGTGAGTATTTCACATGAAGCATGTTAAAGCCGAACTCTTTAATCGCTGCCTGAGAGCTGAACTGTAGATCTGTTACAGAGGTTCAGGACTAGTTTTCCCCTTTTTAAATGTTTGGGTAGCATTCATTGTTGCACCAGATAAAACCTGATCAGACCTGATGAAGCAGTAGTGAGGGGGTCGAGCTTTAACCTGCAGCACTTTGACGTTTGCATGTTGACTGTTGCGGCAGATGGACGGTAAGTCGCTGCATCGTGTCAAGAGTTTAAACTGATTCATGCTCATCATGTCATCCACCATCAGTCTGCCTCTGCTGCCCCTTCCCCTTTCTTAAACCCACCAGCTCGTGGCAGCATTGTGATTCAGAAAGCCACACCCCC
Organism: Maylandia zebra; assembly: GCF_041146795.1. Taxonomy (NCBI): domain Eukaryota; kingdom Metazoa; phylum Chordata; class Actinopteri; order Cichliformes; family Cichlidae; genus Maylandia; species Maylandia zebra. The sequence continues at coordinate 3,782,775 of NC_135167.1, forward strand.
GAGGAGAGTCACAGGTCCTGCTTGTAAAGAGATCCGAAGTGCTTCATGCATTTACATCGTGAAAATTGAAAACATTTGTCTGCTTGGTCCTCGCAGTTTCCCTTCCGTTGTTTCCCACACGTAGACTTAACCTTAGCAGGTCACCCTGTGTCAACAACCAGCCAGTGTGGCGACTCTTTTTAGCATTTGTTCTGTCTTCGTCCCTCCACAGTCTATTTCACACCCTCATCCCTATTTTCAGGTCCCAGGTTTGAATCCACTGTCTGGGCTGTCTGCATGGGTCCTCCAGTCGTGCAGACATGCAGTTATTGGGCTTAGGGTGATTCTAAATTGCCGACCTCCCTGTGGGTTTGGCTGTCCAGCATTGCGGCAACACGATGATGGATTTAGAGTTAATCGACAGGATGAGAGGCAGCTGATCAGTTATTTATTTGTCACTCATAAAATATGTGTAGATACATTTATTGATTCATTAAGAGGCCGTGTGGACAAACCCATCTCTGCTAATCTATGGGAAACACTGTGTTCACGTCCTGCTGACGTTTCTGCAGGTATATAACCGAGGACAGATGAGTTTCTGTATACACTTACCTTAATCTCACCACTGAGTACTTTAAAGTCTGCAGTAACCTCTGTTGTCCCACCTGCCAGTGAATCTCAAAGCATCACCTGGTCTCTCCTCAGGGATTGGCTGACTGAATGGTCACATGGTTCTTCCAGCCTGAGTTTGGCACCTTGGTTCATACTGATTGTGTAAAGAAACACTAACAGCCACGGTGTTGGTTTGTTTGAGGTGACGCTCGCACTAAAAACAGCTTTGAGCTGCATCAAAGAGAAAACTGCACTGCAAAGTTCAAAGTACTGCTAAATATTTTTAAATACTAGTTGATTATTTCCATCTACATAGTACATTCTGAACATGTTAGGCGATGGTTCAGATTTAAAATATACGTGGCAGTAATTATAGATACTAGGAAGCAGGTGACAAATAATAATATCAAGTGTCTCATGAAGGTTCTGGGCCAGCGCTCTACCGGAGGGATGCAAATCATTCTTACTAAAAACATTCCCCTATTTGGATATCAACATCTGTCTTCTATATGCTCTTCTATCAGGACAGAGATATTTGGGATAAAGGTAGAACAACTCTGTGTACATCAGCAGTGACCTTTGCGTTTTGTCTTTAACTAGTCTTTTGTCCACACATTTAAGTAGAAAGAAATACTTTGAAATGCCCAAAACATTTCCCAGGAACCTTATCAACCTTCATCCTCCTCCCCCTCCTCCGTATGGAGGACACATCTGTCCTGTGACACGTCAGTCGGTTCATGATAACCTGTTGAATGTTACCGTTTCACGCTGTCACTGTAGAGGTCACCAAAGGTGAGATATCGCACCTGACGGAAGCTTCTCGCAGCATCGTGCGCATTAGAAATGAACCTGCTTCACTCTGAATGCGCTTCAGGGTTGAACTGCAACCTCGTTTCCAAAAAGGTTAGGACAAATATGAAGTTAAAGGAAAACATTTAAAATCTTTATTTGACTGAAAATGGATCAAAAAGACAACACTGAGTGTAATCAGTGGTACAAAATGACAGATAGATGCAGTAGTTTCTACAATTTAGAGAAAAAGTACTTCTTAAAGAATGAATTTAACAACATTAGAAGATCCACAGAATCCATAATTCTCTGTTCATAAACAGCCACTGGAAATATACACACAGGAGGCTCTGCTGAATAAGTGAAATAGAAAATTGTTTGGCTTCCAAAAGCACAGCAAGTGTTGGTAGAAGAATGAGTGACTCTTTACCGCCTCAAAGTCTGTGGCAGGTTTCAAATTGACCTGGTGTGCATCAGACGAGGGTGAGGTCTCTGCCCGTGCAGCAGCTCTTGGAACAATCTGGAAACAAGCCCTAGCTTTATTAATAGTGACATAATTCGTCACTACGGGGACAGAGTTAACATTAAACGCGTCCATTTAGCTTTCAAGAACTGAGAAAAATGTTTGTTTCAATATTTGATCTCTTACCTTTAAGATATTTTCAGTTAAATACAGACTTTAAATGGTTTGCAGATGACTGTTCTGTTTTGCTGTACATTTTGCACAGTGCACCAACATTTTTGGAAACGGGGTTGTAGCAGATCCAACTCTCAGGGCTCATTTTGTAGAAACGACTAGTCAGCATGCCGACTGATGATGCTTCAACTTCACTTCCACCATATGAAGTTATTAAGCTTCAGCAGGAAGGCACAGAAATGAGTCTGTTTCAGTTTCTGTAGCACTAGAATAATTTTTCAAGTGCGTCTCTGTTTTCCCGCGTGTGTTGTGATTTCAGGGCGGCCGAGGCGACAGAGGAAGTGACCAAGCTACGGCCGGTGCGTCTGATCAGGGAGGATGGGATCATCAGGCCGTATGACCTGACCGAGTCGCAGGGATTCGACCTTTTCCAGGTTCGATCGCTTTGACCGTTTTGCTCCATAACGACCCGATATTGCTTGCTGAGAGGAAGCAGGTGTGGTCTTCTGCTGTTAAAAACAAAAACAGTTCTGCCCCAAAACCAATCAGCAGATAAAAATCCAAAACAGCAGCAGCTCTGAACACACACTCCGGATATTTATGAATTAAAAACAAGCTGAGCCAAAACACACATTCACTGTGAACACAGTCTACACCCAGCAATCAGGCAGACATCAGAAAGCAGGAGAAACGAGATATGAGGAATCAGATCTCAGCTGCTGGAAAACACACCAGAAAAACTTTATTCTGGAGCTGCTAATATATTGTGTGTCTGTGCTTCTAACCCCTTTTTTTTCTTTCTTTTTTGTTTTTCTTCTTGTGTTGGTGCCACATGCAGCCTGAGGAGGAATAATCGTGTTCGTTTGGGCGGATCAACTTATCAATCAAGTGCTTTGAAAGACTATAATCCTGTCTATGACTAATAAAATGTTTATGGTTCAATTCCTCATCCTATAATATTCTATAATAGTCTATATTATTGTTATATCCACATTGATTCTGGATATTGAGATGATTCAGGTTTCTATGCATGCCAAAACTAATCTCTCTTCTCATACCTCAAACATTTCTACACTCAGCTCTCAGTTTATTACTCTTTCTACACAAAACATTTCTGCTTTTAGTTTTTTATTTCTGTTTATAAACAATAGTTTTTAAATGACCCTTTTTGTTTATAGCCATTTATTACATATTGTTTATTCAGACAAGACTAGCAGGTGGTGAAATTATTTTGCTATAAAGCTGAGATACATGTCCGTGTAGAGCTTACCGATATTTTTGTATCGTTCTGTAGCGTCAGCTTTAAATTCATTCTGAACTTGTATATGAACACTTGCTGTTTAATATTTGTGTCTTTGTGATGATGTACTCTTTGTACGACTCAGTCTGCATGACCTCTGTTGTGTCTGCACTAACGTCACCTCTGAGTGTTTGTCAGCTGAGAGCGTGTCGCTGTCTGTAAGATTTGTGTTTAATAAAAATTCTTACTCACACCTTTCTTTTTCCAAATGCAGGGCTTGGTGGGAGGGGGCGGGGCTGTCGCCTTTACTGTCAGCATGTGGTTAGAAGAGTAACGACTCACTAACACGTGCTTTCACAGAATCACGCTATCACACACTCTGGTTCCGATCCTTCTTTTGAAGTAGGTCAGATTTCTCTCAGAGGGCGTGTTTGGTTTGCGTATACGTCTTTTAGTGTGCTTGGCAACATGTTAGCATCCTCGGCCATATAGAAGTGTGTGTATAGCTCCTCTGATACGTCCACAGTTTCCTCTCTCTTCTTCTGGTGGTGGGTTTGCTTCACTGGTTAATTAGTTATGGTTTATTCCACAAAACGGGATCACTTTTCACGCTTATTAACATTTCTGCTGTTAATCGAAGCATTCGGTGTCATGCTTTCAGAATTTCCTCCATCTGGCATCTGCACAAAAAGTTTGGGGTTCTCCAAGGAGAACGGTGTTTTTAAAGGATTATTACAAATAGTCGTATAGTTGGACTGCAAGTGTTTCAGAAAGATGCTCTACTTCTCACCTCATATAAGTCTGAATAAATACTTTCCTGTGAGATTAAGGTCTCGTTTGTTGGTTTCAGGATGTCCTTAATGCAAGATTATGTTCCTTTTATGAAAAAGCAGGATATATTTTAGGACAGGTCTATCTTTGATTTGGTTAATCTTTTTTTTTTTTTTTCTGAGACAGATCCTTCCCTTCGCTATGAAGTCCTGTCGCAAATAAAAATAGATGCCAGCAACAAAAATGCCAAACCTGAACCTTCAGAATCTCCAAAACAATCAAACATGTCAGCTTGCTTCCTCCTTTTATATATAGCCGATTCTTTCATACTGTTAAATGTCCTTGTTTCAACTAGAAGTCATCCAGCAACGAGCTACACCGCATGGTAAAATCCACCTCTTGGTGCATCAGTGTGGACCCTGTATGGTTTTACTGAACGACGGGGTCACCTTATGTTCATGTATAATGTTCAGATTCAAACCGCAGGTGGTCGGTAAATAAAACCTGGGAGTCTGTTTGTGTTTCCAGCGATCAGAGATCAAACAGCTGGAGGGTGAAGTGTTCAGAGATCACTGTCTGTATCCTGGACACAGAAAGACCAACATCATCGTCACCAACAGGTAAAACCTGTTGTTATTTTATTGTGTTTTTTCGTTGCTGATTGTCAGCATGTGTCGTTGCTTACGGTGTCGTTGTTGTTTTTGTGCAGGAGGGTTTTGTGTGTTAAGGAGATAGAATTTGTGGGTCATTTCAACAAAGAGTGGGAATGTTTGTATGAGAACATCTGTCGACCGCCGGCTGTGGTGGGAAGTGAGCTGAAGATTTACAGCAAGGTACCAAAATAAACCTCTGAATAAAACTCGAATTCATCGGCCACATTTGTCTGCTGTTTGATCAGGAAGGTAACAATTAAGATTAGGTGTGAGGTCACATCCTGTAACCATGTTACATTTCAATGTCTTGTGTCTCAGGAGCAGCAGAAGCTGTCGTTTTCAAAGAGAGATGGTCAAGAGTTTGTGAGGAGCGTTCAGCTCAACGACCCTAACACTGCTCAGGTACTGTGTGTGTGTGTGTGTGGGTCTGTGAGGCTGCAGCACATTCTGACTTCAATATGGACCAAAGCTGATAGCAGCTTCCTGCTCAACTTCGTTTACAGTAGCATGTGGAGGACTACAAAGCAAGAGTAATGGCAAAGTGTGCTGTGTCAAGTTTAAAGTCAGTGTAACCATGGTAACTCATGCTGAATACATGACCTGGTTGGGACGAGGTTATATTCAGAGTCCACTTTCTGTTGTTGTTTTGTCGTAGCTGGTTTAAGTGCATTACAGACTGTTTGCTGGAGGAAAATGTTTCACATTGGTTCCCTGCAGAGCTGTAAAACCAGCAGATTTATCTGCGACAGCACATTGTTAGTGAAATTTTCATGTATCCATTTGAAGATTCTTTTTTTTTTTTACATTTAATTCTAATGTGCTGTTAAGTCTCTTTCACACTGTTTAACATGCAGCTCTTAGAACACAACACACACACATACCTGCTAAATCAGTCAATTTAGTCTCACTCTGATCTGCAGACAAACTAAAGTGATTTCCTCATCTCCTGTATCAGGCTGTGGGACAGCAAGCTTTAATATTTAAATGTATCTGGTTTAAAGTTTCAGAGCTCTCCTGTGCAGTCATAATTTTGGAGAGCGCACGCAGCCGTAACATTATTAACTTGAACTGAAAGCAGGCTAAGGAAAGCCTGAACACTGTTCATTGTAAACCTCTTGGGTCGATTATTTATCGAAGCTGCATCAAGCTACACAGTAGGTGAGAGCTAGAAGTCCGGCACAAGAGCAGCATTAGCATTCATGTCAATTTTCAAAATAAAAGACCAGGTCCAGATTAAACGCTCCACTTTTGAACAGCTTCTGGTGGGATTTCAAATTGTAAGGAGGACGGAACCAAATTCCATCAGAGACGCACAGAAAGCAGGAGACAGGAGGAGGTTTTAACTATTTATTGACGAACTCGCACTTAATGGAGTAAATAAGGACAGTTATGGTGTTTACCTAAGGCAGGTGTGACGTGTGCAGCACATAACAGTATTAATGAGCTCAGTTTGGCCCCAATAACAGCGTGAAACAAACAGTAATAATCACCAAAACAAAGACTGTTTATGTCTGCGTGAGCAAATCTGAGGCATTGCAAATTACACTGCTTCCTCTTTACGTGCTACAAACTAACCACGCTCGCCTCTGTGTTGCACATTAACCCTGCTTTCGTCTGTGTGCTACATAATAATCCTAACTCACTTCTGCATTTTGCAAAAAGTTCTGCTTACTTTGTCATGCTACAAAGTTACCACAAACCTCTCGACAACTAACCCCACTCACTGTGGGGGGTTGCTAACGTACAGGCCCTGTCCAAAAAATTTGAATATCATGGAAAAGTTTATTTATTTCCATAATTTCATTCAAAACTTTAAACTTTCATAGATTATAGATTCAGGGCCCACGACTTAAACGATTTCAAGTACTTAGTTGTTCATTTGTACATAATAAACCCACGAAAACAGGATTTCAAAAAATTAGAATACTGTGAAGACATCACCATTTACTTCTCAGTTTTTGCAGGAAAAAAAGAAAAAATTAGGATCAAATCAGTCAAAATGTGGTATTTTCAAAATGATATGTTAATCTTCAATACTTGGTTGGGAATCCCGTCGCCGGAATCACTGCTTCGATGCGCCGTGGCCTTGATGCAATCGGCCTGTGGTGTTGCCTGGCAGTTATGGAAGCCCAGGTGTTCTTGATGCTTGCTGATGGCTCTTCTTTGTTTTGTTCTGGTGGACCTCATTTTCCTCTTGATACCCCACAGATTCTCAATGGGGTTTAGGTCCGGCGAGTAGGCTGGCCAGTCAAGCACTGTGATGGCATGGCAATCAAACCAGGTTTTGGTGCTTCTGGTGGTATGTGCAGGGGCCAGGTCCTGCTGGAAGATGAAATCTGCATCTCCATACAGATCCTCAGCAGAAGGAATCATGAAGCCCTCTAAAACATTCTGGTACACTGTTGTAGTGACCTTGGATTTAAGAAAGCAGAGTTTACCAATACCTGCACCGGACATTGCACCCCAAAACATGACTGACTGTGGATATTTCACACTGGATCTCAAGCAGCATGGGTTCTGTTTCTCACCCGTCTTCCTCCAAACCCTTGGACCTTGATTCCCGAATGAAAGGCACAATTTACTTTCATCAGAAAAGAGGACCTTTGACCACTGGCCACCAGTCCAGTCCATCTTCTCCTTGGCCCAGTTGAGTCGCTTCTGACGTTGGCTCAGGTGCAGAAGTGGTTTTGAAGCTTTGACTCCTGCCTCATTCCACCCTTTCTGGATCTCTGACAGATTCTTGAATCTTCTGTCTGATAATCTGCTGAAAGCCCCCGTCATCTCTTCTGCTGGTGCATCTTCTACTGCCACATTTTGCCCTTCCTCTGGACTTTCCATTGATATGCTTGGACACAGCACTCTGTGAACAGCCAGCCTCCTTAGCTATGAACCTTTGTGGCTTACCCATCCTATGGAGGGTTCCAATGATGCTCTTCTGGCCTGTTGTCAAGTCTGAAGTCGTCCCCATATTGAACCTAACTGAGGCAATTGGGTCAAAGTGAAACAATTTAATGACACTTGGGAAAACCTGTGCAGGTGCTTTGAGTTTAGTAGATGAGTTCGTGGGTTTATTATGTACAAATAAACAACAGTACTTCAAATTATTTAAGTTGTGGGCCCTGAATCTATAATCTATGAAAGTCATGAAAGGAATTATGGAAATAAATAAACTTTTCCATGATATTCAAATTTTTTGGAAAGGGCCTGTATACTCACATTATTTGTTGAGTTGTTTTTTTGTTAATCTGAGGTGAATTTAGTGCATTTAAATAAAAATCACAGAATGGATGCCTCAGTATGGGTGAAGCGTCTGTATGGGTGGAAACCTGGGTATGAATGAAAGCCTCGGTGTGGATGTGTGTTGTTTCGTGATGTAACCCTCCCCAACCTGGTTCCTCTTGTTCCCTGCAGAAGCTGCACACCGCCATATTTGATGCTCAGATGGCACAGCGGCAGCATCGCATGGCAAGACAGAAGTCACAGCGCTTCCTGAAACTGGGCAACAAGCAGTGAGGTCACTTCCTGTCTGCAGCTGATTCACAGTAAATATTTGGAAAGCTTGCAGGAAGGTTTCTGTTGCTTTAAGAAATGTAAACGGATTTATGCCGGCACATACATGTGTTCAGTTAAAATGTCCAGTCAGACATTTAGGTTTTTTTCATCATGCTAACATGCTAACAGTGGGAAGCTCTTACTTATCAAATGAAAGAATTATGGGATTGTAGTTTTCTTTTTTGTTGCTTGACACAAAAAAGCTGGACACAGCTGCTGTGATGTCACACGTTGGTTTCTGTAGTTCCGGTTTGAAGCTCAGCTTTGTGTTTCTGAAGAGTAAGAAAGTTGACCTGTGAAACTATTGAATGAGAACAGTGAAGGAAGAAATGAAGTCACAATATTATGAGAAATATTTAATTCCATCCAAATATCTATATCTATATATGCTGGTTGGTTATTTTGTTTTATTACCTTAATTTGTATTTAATTGTTTTTAGTTTAAGTTGTGTTTTGTTTGGGGGGAGGTGTCATTGGCTAGCTGCAACACTTCACGCCCATGATGAATCCATAAAAACACATTGCACTAAAAGACTATTTGATCTAATTGCTAATATGAATGCTGTTGTTCATGTCCAGTTAAATAAACACAAAGATCTCATCAGTTTATCATGAAATAATCCCACTGTTTTAAACATACAGTCAATGTTAACTATTCCAGTTTGACCTGCAGATCTTTGTCTGTTTAAACAGCGCAATGAAACGTGTTTTTTCCTCAAAGACCAGATGAATGTGTTTACATCGTTTCAGACCTGCTGAGTGAAACGAGGAAATCGTTTCACTTTATTTTTATTGGTTTTTTTTGCTGTAACCAAAAGTCTGTATTTGTCTCTGTGCTGATGTTGGGCAGAAGGAGCTCTTTTCTATTGGAAAGGAAAACAAAATACACTGACCTGTAACCTGAACAATTTTCTATAAAGATGACATTGACCTACTTCTGGTGGATATTGTTGTTTTTTGGGGGGATTTTTATGAGTGAGAAATCAGCGATATCACAGCAGCTTCTGGGATGTAATGACAGCTGTCAAATTTTATTTGACATCAGATTAAAGTTCACTATATACTTTAAGTTCACTATTGTCAGAGTAAAAGACTGACCTCCTTCTATTGCTTCACAAGAGTTCAGATCTAACTTATCAACTCAATAAATAACACTGAAAAAATATGATAATTGCATTCTTCATTATTTAACCTGGTGTTCTTATTAACAGTCGTAACAATGGGGCAAGATGTAAAAGGATACTAAAAGTTAAAATAACACCAGCACCAATCCAAAATCATCTGGACACACCTGCAGATTACATGCTGCCCCCTGGTGGTGAAAGCTTTGGTTAAAATTACAAGGAGGTCATAAAAGAGAAGTACTATTTTCATTATCAAAATATTTCATCAAATCTGAGAGAATGAGTCCTAACTTGGTGCATCACAGACTGAGATTCAAATATTAGTCTGTGACCTGTAAAGAATTACAAACAAAAGCAAGATTTAATCCTAAAGCAAAAACTAATCTGCACTCAGCTTCCCAATGAGATTAGCGGTCCGTCAATTTTCTTTTGCCAATCCAGGGTTCAGGGTCGTCATGAAGCAGGCATGGAGGAGTGCATGGCTCAAGGAGGACCACCGGAGGGGCATCCGTGCCACCCTCCTGGGAAGAGCTGAGGAGAGCCCCAGACGAGGGGTCACCCAGCAGCCACGGAGCAGAAGCCAGAGGGGGAATGCCTCCCCTGCACCCTGGTGACACACCCGCACCCCAAGGCCCTACTTGTGTGGGTGGGTGTGTTGGAGCGGGAAGAGGGAGGCAGCCGGGGATGGGGAGGAAAAGAAGGAGATGCCCCTCCCTGGGGCCAGCTCTTCCGCTGACCCCAGTAGGCACCCCCGTCCTTCGGCACCCACCAAGGCAAGGAAGCCCAGGCCCATCCAGACCGGGGCCTACAGCAGCAGGACCACCCAGCCCGACAGGACCTGGGGGAGCCCACCCGACGCCACTGCTGCACACAGCCACGAGGAGAACACTCTCTAAGAGCAACCAGAGCCACTAACCAGGTTATGACCGCAACCCCTGGGTTAAGCCCTCCAGGGATAACGTCCCTAGGGATTCTCCAGACGCCCTAAGCGTCAAGGTTGATGTGGGACACCTCCACAACAACCACAATGGCGAAGGCGGGACCAAACCACGACCCCCCCACCCCCGCTAAGTGATGTAGCCGATCAAAGGAGCCCAGAGGGATTGATGTAATGTGGTGGCAGAGGCTGTCTTGAGACTAATGTGATCTATTATTAGGTTTCTATATTGGCTAGAATTAAGATTTTTATTTTTCCAGTTGATGAGGACTGTTTTCTTGGCGATGCATAGGGCAGTAAAAACCATGTGGACTGTATTAGTTTCTGTAGTGACATCATCCAATTTGCCCAACAAGCACACTAAAGGGGAGGTTGGAATTTTACATTTCAGACACTTTGATAAGTCTTTACTAGGGGTGCAACGATACTTGTATCGATATTGAACCGTTCAATACAGTGCTTTCGGTTCGGTACACATATGTATCGAACAATACAAAGTTTTTAATTTATTATATCAACTTTTCTTCTGATGATGCTGTCTGTGTTGAGCGCTCAGTGGATCTGCGCTCGTCAGTGCAGCCTAGGCGGAGTAGTCAAACGCAGATTCACCGAGCACAGGACAAGGGAGCGAGACAGTTAGCTCGTTAACGTGTTGTCCCGGGGTAGCTCGTTAACGTAGATTTGCCGTGTGGTGGCATTAACGTCATTTCAGATTAACGCTGACAGCACTAGTGGGAACACAACGAATATGACTGCACATTTAGACATCATCCTAGTGCAAAGACAAGTGGAAGCAGACAAAAACAACAAGCACGCATGCTACAAACTTTACCCGAGTCATTTAGACAGCCGTTAGCACAGGATTCTCCTTATGGGGACCTGATATGTTTAATATGCTGCTGAGAATATAGCCCAGAAGAAGCGTATAGAATAGCTTTTATTTTGGAAAGAGCCATTTCTCTGTAATAAACTCTCTTTTCCAAAGATGAGTGATTTCTCGAGCAGATGGATTTTTTTTTTTATTACTTTGTTGTTTCAGCAACATTAAATTTAAAAACTGTACTTTTGAGTTAAAATATATATTTATAATTTTAATAAATGACAAATTAAAAAGGCATGAACAATTTTTTTTGTATCGAAAAAATATCGAACCGTGACACCAAAGTATCGAACCGAACCGTGAATTTTGTGTATCGTTGCACCCCTAGTCTTTACATATCTCGGCCAAAACTTCTGCACTGGTGGACAGAACCAAAGAGTGTGGATGTAATTGTCTGGTGTATTGCCTTGACAGTGTGAGCAGTTGTTGGAAGATGTAAAGCCCATCTGGAACATCCGATGACCTGTAGTACCTGTACTCTATGTAGTATTTTATATTGTATTGTATTGAATTAATTGCAGACTGGGATTTTTAATTAATTTAAAAGTTTTTAAGCAAATCTGAGACCAGAAGTTTTGGTCTAAGCTGACTGATAAATCTGCTTCCCACTTTGCAATAGGAAGGGATATTGATTCATCTATTTTAGAAAGTGTTCTGTATATTTTAGACAATAATTTAGGGGATTCAAGAGTAAGACAATGTACCGCACTTAGTGGTGTTTGTAATTCAACTTGACTGAGGTTAAATTTCTTTTTTACTATGGATTTAATTTGTTGATATTCTAAAAACCTTGTCTTGTTGATCCCATATTGTTCAACTAGTCTGTCAAATGGAATAAAGTCTGTTCCTTCTAATATATGTTCTAAGTATTTAATTCCTTTACAACTCCATTCTGGAAAATTAATCATATTATTGTTTTGTAATATGTCAGGGTTGTTCCAGATAGGTGTACGTTTGCATGGGATTAATGAAGACTCCGTTATTTTTAGAAACTCCCACCATGCTGTTAGAGAAAAGCTGATGTTGATACTTTTAAAGCATTCATGTCTTTTGATGTTTGAGCTGATAAATGGTAGGTCTGAGATCTCTAGATTATTGCATAGTGCCTGTTCAACATCTACCCTGGGCTCATCTAAGAAGGTATGTTTTAACCATCCTGAGATGTACTGAAGCCTGAGAAGTATTGTTGAAAATTAGGCAGATCTAATCCTCCTTTATCCTTGGTTCTTTGAAGCGTTTTTAAGCTGGGTTTATCTTTCCAAAGGAATTTAGAAATATATGAATTCAGAGATCTGAACCAATCTTGTGATGGTTTGTTCGGGATCATTAGAAATAAGTAATTTATTTTTGGTAAGACCATCATTTTTATAGTGGCGACCCTTCCCATGAGTGATATGGGTAAAGATTTCCATCTAGTCAGATCGCCTTCTACTTTCTTTAGAAGTGGGATGTGGTTTAATTTAGTTAGGTCTGAAAGCTTAGGAGAAACATTAATACCTAAATATTTAATATTTCCAGATTGTAGTGGGGCAGAAGAGGAATTATGGAGGGAGCAGTTAATTGGAAGAAATGTAGAAATTGACCAGTTAACTGAATAATCTGAAACTCTTGAAAACCAGTTTATTAGAGTAATTACCTCAGAAAGGTTGGTTTGTGAGTTTTGGAGAAAAAGTAACACATCATCCGCATAGAGACTGATTTTATGTTCCACGTTCTTGCATTTTATGCCCTTAATTGTTGTAGCCTGTCTAAATGCTGCTGCTAGTGGTTCGATAAAAATTGCAAACAGTGAAGGGGAGAGTGGGCATCCCTGTCTGGTGCCCCTCAAGAGACAGAAGCTGGAGGATGTCTGGTCATTTGTTCTGACACAAGCTGTTGGGGAATTGTATAATATTCTTATCCAGTTTATGAAAGAGGATCCAAAACCAAATTTGTGTAAAGTTGCAAATAAAAATTTCCAGTTAACTCTGTCAAACGCTTTTTCTGCATCTAGAGATAATATTATGGTTTCAATGTTTTTACTGTATGAGTAGTCTATTAAATTAAGTAATCTACGAGTGTTTGTTGAGGAGTGCCTACCTTTTATGAAACCAGTTTGGTCAGGGTGAATTAAGAGGGGGGTTATTTTCTCCAGTCTCTTTGAGAGAGCTTTGCAGATTATTTTAAGGTCTGCATTTATAAGGGATATTGGACGATAGCTTGAGGGAAATAAAGGGTCTTTGTCTGGTTTTAGCAGGAGACTAATGTTGGCAGAATTCAAATTCATATTTGGTGGTAGTCTGCCCTTTTCCTCGATTTCCTGCAACATGCTGTGGAATACTGGTGCCAAAATTGTCCAGAATTCTTTGTAGAATTCTGCAGGGAAGCCGTCTGGACCTGGAGCCTTATTATTAGGCATACTTATCAGCACTTCCTGGAGTTCACTTGGCGTCAGTGGCGAATCCAGTGCCATTGATTGACTGTCTAGTAATTTTGGAAGAGTTACGTTGTCAAGAAACTGATGAATTTCATTTTAGATGGGTTTATTTTTGGTGAATATAAAGTTTCATAGAAATCCCTAAAAATGTTGTTTATTCTTCAAGGGTCACATATTGTGTTTCCAGACAAATCTTTAGCAGCACATATAGTTGTTTTTTCTTTCTTTATTTTTAGCTGGTTAGCTAGAAATCGACCGGATTTGTTACTGTGTTCAAAATTCTGCAAGAGAAGTCTTTGTATAAGGAATTGTGGTTTTTTTATTAATAATTTCATATAATTCTAGTTTCGTTTTGCGTATTTTGTTCATTATTTCTTGATCTTGGCCACACGCGTAGGCTTTTTCTAAGGATTTGATGGTTTTTTTCTAGTTCCTGAATATTTTTGTTTTCTTCTTTCTTTTTGTGTGAGGGGAAAGAAATTATTTTACCTCTCATCACAGCTTTCCCTGCTTCCCATAGAACAGAAGCTGATGTTCCGGGAGTGTCATCATAGTCTAAATATGAAGTCCACTCTCTTTTTGAAATATTTAATAAATTCCTCGTCTTTGAGCAGTGATGTATTAATTTGGGCAGTGATGTATTTAATACACCCAGGACCTTCGTACTGTAAAGCAACATTGATGCCCTGAGTTTGCACTGTGGACATTAAAGAAAAAGTTGTCATATTTCCCTGTACTGTGTGTGTGTGTGTGTGTGTGTGTGTGTGTGTGTGTGTGTGTGTGTGTGTGTGTGTGTGTGTGTGTGTGTGTGCACCCTTTCAAGAGATTAACCATCAGCAGGCTACAAGCATGAGATTAGTCCCATTGTAGCTGAACTTAGAAAAGCTTAACACACTGAGTTCAAACTGATGGATACAGAAAAAGACAAAACGCTGAGTAAATGAACAGAAGCTGCAGGTCTGCATCGTGAAGCAGGATTTAGGGTTAGCGTGTCGAGGTTACTCCTGGATTTCCATGGTTACGTTAATTATTTTTCAGTTGAACAACAATTTAAATATGAAAAACCTTTTATTGGGTCAAAAAATCATTTGGTGAACTGAGATGATCTTTTAAAGCTTTTCTTTCAGACCAGCAGGAGGCAGCAGAGACTGATCTCTCTCTCTGACGACTGAACCTGGATCAGTTTCACTTTGAGCACTGAGGGAGGTCCAGTCGAGTTTACACCACAATAATGTTCCACTTTAAAGATTTATCTCCGGCTACGACACAGAGAGGAGAAAAAGAAACATTTTGACTGATGTGTGCAACAGCTGTTTACAGACACACACACACACAACCACACACACACTGCGTAAGGTTGTCGCTGCAGGTTGTTGTCATGGCAGTAGGCTAAAAAAATGGCTGAAGATGATTTCCAGATGCTGATGTTTCTGCTGACTCGTTTATATTTTTAAAACAGAGCTGTGAGCTGATTGGTCCATTTTTAAGCTGAAGTGTGAGTCATGGGTCTGCACCTTAAACTGACCCAGAGTCAGTTTACATCAAACTGAAAACCTGAAGACAGACAGCGTAGGAGGAGTTCCCGGTGCATCATGGGTAGGTTCCTCTCAGTAATCTGATCTGAGATCTGCTGCTGAGACAATGGAAACATCTGGAAATTATTCATCAGAGAGCAGAAACAGACCTGAGCTCAGCTGAAGGAGACTGAAGCAGACCACTGGGGCTCCACTGCGCTCCACTCTGAGTCAGATGTTTCTGCTTTCTCAGGGGGTTCATCAGAGATGATTACCCACTCTGGAACTGGAAGTCAAACTGGTTGTAAGCAGCCACATTTCACGTGTCTAAGTTCTGACTGAATCTGAGAAGAATCACAGGTTTTGCCTCTATGGGTGTTTTCATATGTAGTTCTCTTTTAAATGGGATCAATAATATTTGTCCTTATTTTTTGTCATATCTTTACTGTTGCATTGGTGGATGTTCATGTTAGACATGACTCAGACCACACTGCTCTAAATGCTCAGTTTCAGACAGTTTTTTTCTAGCCTTGGATGTGTGTGATGTCAAAAATGGACGGGATCCTTCAGTAAGAGTATTCCCAAAGAGCTATTAGCCAAAATCTCACCATCATGTGTGCCATATCTTTAAAACATTTGAGGACATTGGACAGGTGGACGACAAACGAAGTGGCAGGCCTAAAAAAATGTCTGCAGCTAATAATAATGGATTGCATTTATATAGCGCTTTACAATTCCACTATTCATTCACTCTCACACTCCGGTGGAGGCAGCTATAGTTGTAGCCACAGCTGCCCTGGGGTAGACTGACAGAAGCGAGGCTGCCATATCGCGCCATCGGCCCCTCTGGCCAACACCAGTAGGCAGGAGGTGAAGTGTCTTGCCCAAGGACACAGCGACCGAGACTGTCCGAGCCGGGGCTCGAACCAGCAACCTTCCGGTTACAAGACGAACTGCCAACTCTTGAGCCACGATCACCCCTGATGAACAATAACTAAAAGTTGTGTCTGTAAGAAAGCAAAGATCTGATACAGAAATGTCTCAGTGGAAAAGTGACTGTCAGGCATCCATTCTTAATGAAGAGAAACAGGAAAAGCCTGAGGTACACTTTGCCAAATGAAACATGCAGATGACAAAGAAAGAGATTTCCATATTGGATCGATCCTGCCCGGCTTAACAACAACTGCCTCTGGTTAATTAACCAAAGAAAATGAAAATAAACATAGTACTCCATGACGTGTGCTAATCAGGCTAATTTGGGATGGGTGTTTGAATGTTGAGAATGCCTACTGTTGTATAGTATGAAAGACTGGCGTAACAGTGAGGATGCAAAGAGCAGAGGTAGTGAAGGTAGATGAGTGTCAGAGCTGCACAGAGCAGGTCAGGTACGACAGTGAGTGTCTACAGCCAACTGTAATGGTTTAGGGCTGCATTGCAACCTGTGATGTCTGGGACTTTTTCACAATGTATGGAATTATGAATGTAAGAAAGGACAGTCAGATTTGGATTCACCATAAAATACAGTCTGGAAAGAGTCTGACTGGCAATGGCTTCATTTTTTAGCATGACGATTAATTTTCATGAAGCCTTCATAAATGTACATCAGTGCAATCTCAGGATCATCAGGTGACATCCAATCCAATGTCCAATCCGAGGTGACAGGATAAAGCATTAAAATTGTTTGTGATGAGTGAAGTTCACAGAGTCACACTCAGCTATTTATTATTGATCATTTATTAGCGATGGACAAAAGCGCGCCTCTCCTCTCAGAATAACTCTGACTGACAAATGTGACTTCGGGACCTCGGTCGGCCAATATCTCCTCATTCATCCTGTCTCTA
Source organism: Maylandia zebra (assembly GCF_041146795.1). Classification (NCBI taxonomy): domain Eukaryota; kingdom Metazoa; phylum Chordata; class Actinopteri; order Cichliformes; family Cichlidae; genus Maylandia; species Maylandia zebra. Next base: position 3,799,720 of record NC_135167.1, read on the forward strand.
TAGAAAAATGCTCTGATTTATGGTTTCTATGACAACAGTTTGACAACTTCCTGTTCCCACAACAGCTGAGAAAGGAAGTGAAGAGTCATTGCGTCTCTGCAGGTTATCATCGCGTGACGACTCTTGTGGTTTTATCGAGTTTGCTTTTTTTGTTTTACACAAAGAGTTTGCTGTGAGTGAAGGTCAGGTGGAACCCGTTTTTATCCAGCTGCTATAAATATGAACACGTGAAGGAGAAATGAGTTCATGGGGAACAGACCAAAAACAGCTGCTCAGAATACAGAGGAGTGGAGGGAAAAAACAGAGCCCGAAACCAAAAAACAACAGTTCAGGAGGTCGACCGGGCCTCAGGGCAAAACTCAGAGGCTGGCGGCAAAGACAGAGACGTTCTGGAGGCCGGCTACGTGGCCAGCGGCGCAGAAGGAGCAGTTCTGGAGGCCAGCCGACGGAGACGGTGGAGCTTTGGAGGCCTATGATGTGGCCAGATGAGCAGACAGACAACCGAGGGCGGCTTTGCAGGTGGCCGGTAACGGAGACAGGGGCCTGCTGGATTGGGTGGAGCAGGATCAGACAATGGAGCGGTGAACTCTGTGTTGGGTGCTGCACATGGCAGACAGCTGGCTCAGCCAGCAGTGGTGTAAGGAAGCCAAGAGACACTGGAGGCTGGGCCTGCTCTGCATAACCAGCTTTGGAAGACGGGACCGAGTTACACCATCAGAATCATTAAAGAGTCTTTTTTTCTGCTGGATCGGGGGGGGAGGCATCTGCCAACATGGGCTGGGGAGAGAGAAGGAAGACAGAATAAAAGGCATGCCGTGGAAAAGACCCAGAGATTAATAACTAGTATGATTCAATGCAGAGAGGTCTATTAACACATAGTGAGTGAAGAAGAAACACCCAGTGCATCATGGGAATCCCCCAGCAGCCTACACCTATTGCAGCATAACTAAGGGAGGATTCAGGGTCAGCTGGTCCAGCACTAACTATATGGAAAAGAAATAGTAAAAACTTATATGATTTTACTCATGAAAGTGGCCACTTTCTCATTACTTTAATATATTGTTTTAGTAAGTATCCAAAACATACAAGTTTCATTATATAATTCTTCAAGGGATCTTATATCTGTTTTCACTCTTGTATGCTTTTCATACAAGTTTCACACAAGACAGATACAAACTTTATAAGATTTATATATATCTTTTCCATATGGGCTAACTATATGCTTTAGCAAAGAGGAAAGTTTGAAGCCTGATCTTGAAAGTAGAGATAGTGTCTGTCTCCCGAATCCAAACTGGAAGCTGGTTCCACAGAAGAGGGGCCTGAAAACTGAAGTCTATGCCTCCCATTCTACTTTTAAATACTCTAGGAACAACAAGTAGGCCTGCAGAGCGAGAGCGAAGTGCTCTAATAGGGTGATATGGTACTACAAGGTCATTAAGATAAGATGGGGCCTGATTATTTAAGACCTTGTATGTGAGGAGCAGGATTTTGAATTCTGGATTTAACAGGGAAACCACAGAGCATGATTGGTTGACATGACAACGACGAGAGGGAGACTGAGGAAATAAATACTATCAGGGACCAAGCAGCCAAAAACATACAAGCACAGGTGTCATCTTCTAAAAATGGGTTTTATTAAACCCCCGAAAAGAAGAAGTTACTACAAAACCTCAAAATAATGGAAGCAAGCTATTTTAAGAACTAAGTGGGCAACCAGACATAATTCTACTCCAAAAACAACAATATTTTACAAGATATCATAACTCAACAAACTGACCTCCACAATAAGAGACAGCTCAGCTTATATAGTAACTGAACGAACTATTTAAAGACAAAAAGCACAGAGACAGTAACTAAACATGACACAAGAAGAAACCCCGTTCCCCCTGTGTGGTTAAGTCCATTTTGTTGGCCTCTGCGCTTAAACCAGCTCCATCCTTAGCATCCTTTTACTTAAGTCAGGAAGGACTGGAGCACCAACCAGGTACCAGAGTAATTCAGTTGTGTGATCACATGCAACCATCACCATACACAGAGGATAACGAGGGAATAGACTACATACACAGCTGAAACTGACTAATGAGACAGGGGAAGCAAAACTGAACAGGATGGAAGACTATCAAAATAAAACAGGAAGTAACAAACGCAGAGACCCAGGCAGTGACACATGGGCTAGCCACTAGAACAGGAAACAGACATGGACATGAGACTATGACAGACAATGAACAGAGCAGAAATCAAGAATTATTAATACAAGCTCAGAGGCACTGGAAATGGCATGTTCAGAAACTAGAACATAAAGAACAGAAGCTCAAACCCAAAGCTCATGATAACATAGACAATAACATATTTGGGAACCTCACATCATTCTCTTAAACTTTCAAAAATAAGTCCAGAACAAAAATTCAAATTCCTGGGTTATAATCTGAGATAAAGTACAGAAGCCAACATGCACTGTTGAAACAAAGTTGTTTAAAATATTACAAGTGTTGTTGAAGGTTTGCCCTCATCAGACTAGATAAATTTAGATTGGCACACAAGCTGCTGTTTCCAGTCAGTAAAACTGATTTCCAGATATTAAAAAAATGTGCTGGATGCTGAAACGTTTTCTTTAAATGCATCAGTGACAGACAGACAGACAGACGTTCACTTGACTAGGTGCATCCTGGCTGTGTTTACAGCAGCACTGCGTTCACTGTAATCAAACTGTAGAAATGAAGAGCTTCCTGTTTACTTTAACCTTCCTTTAACTCAAACATCTGCAGGGGTTTGTTTTTCCTTCTTCAACTGTTCAGGTCTGAGGCTGACTCACAGTTTCCCATCAGGCGTTTAAACTTCGGCACTTCTAGAATTCAGATTTTTTGTTGCGTCCGTGAAGGTAACACAATTAGTAGCTTGAGAATACATGGCGGTAACACTAAAATATAATTAATAAATGGTAAATTGATAGTTAATTAACCTTTAGTTACTGGTTATGTACTGTAATTAAATAATGAAGTGATCATTAATTGTGTAAACCAGATCCAACTTTAGAGTAATATCCACATAATGTCCACGTGATGTTTATAATATCTGTTTTAAAGCACGTAGAGGTTGGCAGATGGAGTTCAACACTGTGGACGTTGGTGTCCTCGTTTACTTTTACCACCTTTAGGCACTAAAATAGTTTGGATTAAAATACAACAACTTATGAGCGAGTACTGCCTCCCGATTGGCTGGACCTCAGCATCACGGAACGAGCAGCGATGATGATGATGATGACGCGTGTCTTTCACGTTGTGTCTTCAGTGCACTTTTGTTCTGTCTTTTCCAACTTACACATGTACTCTGGAGAGGGTCTTTTATTTTGGATATTCTCCATGTGTTCATGTCTTACTTAGTGGTTTTATTAGAATTATATATATTTTTGCATTTCAGTGTTTAATAACAACATAAAGAGTCTGTGTTTGTTTCACTAACAATGAATTTACCGTTTGTTGCCAATTTTTATCATAAAGTGTTGAGACTGAAGAAGGAAACTTGTCAAACACAACATGTTTGCAGGGTTTTCTTGCTGAACAGCAGCTTGCTGTTTTATCCCCCAGGGATCAATAAAGTATTCTGATATTTCAGGTAATTTTCAGTTTTATTGAGAACATTTACAGCCTCACAGCTGCTGTTTAATACAAAAAAGGATCAGAGGAATTTTCTGCTGCTGATCAAATGCATCCACAGTTCGTTCAGTCATTCTTGTATCAGACTTTGGAGGCGATAGGAGAATAATATTTTGCACATAATTGTGTAAATGCATTGGGAAATACTATTTCTACATATGCAAGTTCAGTTCCTGCCCCTTTTTAACCTCTTTGCTGTAAAGCCTCAGCTTTACCCGACTGTTCCAGTGATGATAAATTCTTTTAAAAAATGTATCTCCTTGAAAAAAAGCATTCCCATCAGACAGTCAAGGCCAAGGCACAAAGGCCATTTTGATTTGCCAAACTTCCTGCGTGCATTTTTCCTGAAACAGGAACTGAGGTTTGATGATAGCTGGAGGAAATATCAGGATTTAATTCCAGGCTTTGCGCTTGCTGCAGAAACTGATGATTTTCTTTTGAAGCTCTTCACTTGTTTCAGGTCTGTCAGCGTGCTTTCATTTGATGTACAAACTGGTCTTAACCCGTTTTAATGCCTGTGTAACAGCAGCCGTTCATCCTGCAGATGGTCTGACTGCAGCTTTCTTTAATGTGTTACTGGATTTACTGGTGTATAAACTTCTAACAGGAGCCAGTTTGAACACCAGTGAGTCACGGTGTTTGTTCTCTGCTGGAGGTTTGACTCATTAAATCAGATCCTGACACACATTCAGGATCACAAATAAGCCTGGAAATGATTTTGTACGCTGGTTTGCTCCACAAACTGCTGACGTCTCACAGACCTGGAGGACGGAGGGGGTCGTGTGCTCTACAGGCCGTGAAAAACTCTGGATGCAAATGATAGTGATACCTGGCTGCATTAAAAACAAAAGCTCAGGTTTTCAGATTCTCTCTCTGTTCTTTAGTTTTTCTGCCTATAATTTTCCACCTTCCTCTGTGTTTATAGCAGCAGGTAAAAATACATGTAATTACTGTAATAACACAGTAAAACTGTGAGCATTTGGCAGGAAGTCACAGCCTCCCAGAATTCTGTGAATTAAATCATAATTCTGGTGAATCATCATTTCGAAATGTTTGCCTCCTCTGTCCTCCTCACACTGGAGTTTAAACATTCAGCCTCCCAGCAGTGCTCCTGATTGGTCAGTGACATTGTTTGTTGTCAGCAGCTAAACATGTTGCAGGCTTAAATCGCACATGTAAAAATTGTCTAATCATGTGCGTCCGTGTTATCCGCATGCAGATGGCAGAGCAGGTTGGCTGCTCATGTCTGCGTTGTTCGAAATGACCGCAAACTGTTGTTGTGAGGGTCGGCACAGTTGGCTCAGAGTCCGCTGGCAGAGTCCTGAATGGATTTATAATGTGGTAAAAACACTGTTGGCTGCGTGAGGGTGAGGGTGGTGGGAGGGAGCATGAGGAAGGGAGGGTGGGTTGGGGGAGGTAATGACTTCCAGCTGCCTGAGGCTGAGCAGAGGAGGATGTTCGATTTCTACGCCATCAGAAACTGTGGCCTGCTGAGCCCAGCATGTTCGAGCTGGACTGAATTAGTTTAGTCAGTGTTAATAATATTGTTAATAACTGTTTGCATAAAATATATTAGGGGGTCCCTGCAGCCCAATTTCTTCTGCTCAGTTTTCTCTGCTTTTGTTTGCATAACTCAGATGTCTTAATTAGTTGGACTGAACGTGCTCAAAGACAGATTTATCAGCTTGAGCGAGTTCCTGTATGTACAAGCGGAGAAGTAATATTAGAACAAGGCTGATAACAATATTAATGGATTCTGATCTTTTCCTCCATGCTTTGTTTGGCGTTTGCAGGAAACACGATATTGTCTGGTATAATGTTGCAGTTTGATTGATGCTCACCATGAAAACACCTCCTCACTTCCAATTTGTGCTTCCTACAGGAAATGTATTTTTACTTCTTGCACGTAAGTGTAGCCATGATGTCACAGTTAATTCTCTAAAGGAACAGTCAGTCATTTTTTGAGACCAACGGATGCAATCTCATTAGTTTATAATTAATTCATTAAAAATAAATTGGACAGACTCCCAGTTTCTGGAAGCTGCCATCTTCAGATGGTTGAGCTGGACGTTGCCATTCTGCAAGATCAGCTGCAATGGTCGTACACCAAAGCCAGAGGAGAACAGAACTCGTAGGCATTCATGTGCCGTGTGTCTGCACCTTCAGACTATAGATATGAGAAGAGAAGGGGTCGCACTTACTAAAGAACCAGAAACACATAGGAAAGAGACAGCGCCACTGGTATCAGGATAAAATGTCATCTTCTTCCTCCACACCTCAGCCTTATCTCCTGAACCAAAGTCAAGGCTCTAACACATGAAAGCGTGCATAAACATTCTTATTTATTCCTGATTGTATCCCAATTACTTGTTGTCAGCAGATTACACATGTGACCCTCCCATCTCTAAACAATGACTGCTGGTTATAAGCTAATATTATTCCAGCTAATGTTAGGCTTGAATGTCCTAAAAATCACACTTTGCCTCCGATGAAGTTTGAATACATTCTCACATCACATCATTTATTCGCTCAGTGTCAGTCCAACAATGTTAGATCCACTTCAAAGACAGTTTCCCCAACACTGCGGCAATAACAGCAGCACTTACCAACAGAAAAGCTGATATCCTCAACAACTCGCTTGAGTATTGTCGTCATCTTTGACTCATCTTTGACTCCTTTCACAGCTGAGGTAAACAGAGGCAACAGATGAACGGCAGCCAAAGTTGTTTGTCCTACAGCGGCCACCGTAGCTAGGATTATGCACTTGAATATGGAGGGACAAGAAAACCAAATTCAGTTGCCTGCAATCTGCACTCTACTGACGTCTAGTAAAAAGGTTGCCGTATGCTTCACTGTCGCTTGTTTCTGTTGAATAACCTTCAGGCGCTGAAGCCACTTCTATTATAATATTCTGTGCTATCCGGTTGTTCAGTGATGACGCGACGAATCCTACTTCCGGGTCTAAAGTAGTCTGCGTTTAATATGGCTTTTGTGTTGTTAACATGTTTAATGTTTTGTATTTCCTTCTATTTAATCTCAAAAAGCTCCTAAAACAGTCAGTGATCACTGTTGACCTCCCTCGGCTTTTATTACCGCTAATCATTTATTTAAGCTCAGTTTTTAAAACCTTACGATGTAACTACAGCCCAGCCCATGCAGCAGTATATTAATGACTTACCTCGTATTGTGGATGGATTATCTCAGTTGTTCTCCTGGCTGAAGTTTGGTCCTTTTACAGCATCCTGCCATGCGATTACATTTGTTCCTGACCACCGAGAACACTCACGTTAACTTTTATCGAGTGGAAAAAAAGTTAGCTTGTTTATATTATGCTAACATAGCTGTGTCGCTAGCGATCATGTAGCACATCATTATATACCAGCTAGCCCAACTTCAGTAACCCTACAAACGTCACTGCTGTTTAGTTTTCTGTCTTCATTTATGCTGGAAGTGATAACAGAGCTGTACATTTTAATTTGTTTCCAAAACCCCGCAGCCAGGACATGCTATATTGTATTTAGATAGAAGCTAGCGAGCTAACTCCCTGCTAACTTCTAACTCCGTTAAATGTCATAAATTCCGTTTTCATGGATGCCTGGATGTTAAACTCAATTGTTACACCTGGTAGAGCAGAACGCTGATCATTTTATTAAAGATAAGACTTTAGACAGTTTTTCAACTCTCAGTAATGCCACAGTGATCGTTTGATATATGGACCTGCAGCGGAGTTTAGACCCAGACACGGCTAGTGACGTCAGACTGAATGACCGGATACTGACTAGAAGTAACGTAAGGAACATAGATCTGTCCACCCACCACTGGGGCAGCATTCTAAGTTAAGATGCCAATGCTTCCAACTATCCGACCCTCTCCAGGATCTTCCCCAGTGCCTCTTCTTGATTGAATGTTATCAAGAGAACCCAGGCACCCGTCAAAGGAAGCTCAGTACTGTTTGCATCCATGATCTTATCAGTGGAGCGGTTTGTGGGCCTGAGTGATCCCACGAGATAGTTTGTTTTCAATCCTGGTCGGGTCTCCCAAGGCAAAAAAGCCTTTGATGAAAATATCTACCTAGAAACGTCAGAATAGGGACACTTTGGTCCCGCTCTGAAGCCAGGCCTGGGTGAGGGGCTGATAAGCTAGCACATGGCCTCCAATTACTGACATAACTGTAACGCTGCTATTTCTTTACATTCTTTTCCTAATTTTATTCAATATAAATAATGTTTTTAAAGTCACACAGTTTGTCACATCTGTGTGAATTATGAGAGAATATTTGTTGCCCATGGCTTCATTCCTTACTAGAGAGTTAATAAAAGTATTAAGTTAGTTAAAGCTGTTACAACACATCAGAAAACGTGATGTTCAATCATACGTTGGAGTGAGGAGGTTGTGATCTTTCACAGCCAGCACAGAAAGTGTTTTTCTAGACTCTGGGCTGCTGGGTGAACCAAGTCTGTGACATTTCTGTATTTCAAAGTCTGCCACAGAAGAGAAAGCTTTCTGCTGGGACTCTATGGGTTTTAGGGCTTCTTCTTTCTAAATGACAAACACAATGTGTGATGAGGTCTGAAAAGTTTAGTTTGGTGATGTGGTGGTTTGGTTTTGTGGTTTGGTTTGTGGTTGAGGTCTGATCTGGATGCAATAACCAGAACATGAAGCCTACATAGTTTCTTTTCCACAAACTGAAGGTGATTAATGTTCCCTGGATCTTTTCTGGACTGATGAATATGATGCTAATGACGAGGAGGAGGAGAATCATCTGCTTGGTTCAGAATCTCCGCTGCTCTGTTTCTGCATTGATTCTTCCATCTTAACCTCTGCAGCTGCTGAAAAGAAAAGATCCTGAAGGAAGTAAAATAAACAAAGGGAAAGCAGAGGGTGGGGGTGGAGGTGCAGAGCTGAGTGGAAAAAGCAGGGTGAGGGTTAACTGGGGCCCCAGGTATGTTCTCCACCCCCAGCACTGTTAGCTCAGTTTAGATTAGCAGCCCTGCAGCAGACTCAGACTAAATATGCAGCTATTTCGGTTAAGAGGTTGATTCAGCTTGAACTGAATCAGCCTCTTAGAAACATCCTGCACATTCACAGAAACCTGCAGCTCACAGCAAACTTCATAAACACCTCCAAACATTGGCACCGAATTTAAGGGAGATCAGACAGAGCGGAGACTCGTCGGTTTGCTGAACACTTCAGTTAAAAACAACAAAGAGCTTCTGATTGGTGTTTGCCTCATCAGGTAGTCAGCTGTTCTCCTGGACGGACTGGTGCCTGTTTCTGGTGTCAGATTAACACGCTCGCTGATCCTGATACTGATGAAGACAAACACACGTCTGATTCTTAATTAAACAGGAAACAAGCTGACTGATTCACTTTTCACTGCATAGCTAATAAGTCAAATAACAGAAAGAAAAAAAACTGAAATAGGGCAGAAAGCAGGATGATGACAGTCTTAGAAAATTCAGTTTAAACTGCGGAAACCAGCCTTAGAAACCAGAAGGAGACGTACAAAGAGACAGATAAACAAGAGCTCAAGTTTCATCTCAGCTTTCAAGGTCATTGTGCTTAAATTCAAAGCAGATCATCTGTTTTACTGAACAGTTCACCCTAAAATCAGATATGTGCTCTGGTCTGCAGAGCTGTTTATCTACTTCGATGAGTTCTGTGTCAGTTGCTTGGTGTGAGTTTTTGAAACGCAGAGATCTTACTGACTACAGCCGCCAACAAAAAGAAGTGTGCAGCTGGCTAACGTTGTCCATCAGGCATTTCTTTTTAGGAATTGAGTAATAATTTCTGGGAAGAAATCTTACTGCTCAGTAAGTATTATTTCTTTAATTTGTTAATCTTTTAGCACTTTGAGCACTGCAAGTCAAAGCCATGTAGTTCTATTATATAGACATGCCTCCATCCGCTTTTCTAACAGCTTGTCCAATTTGTGCTTGCAGGGGGACTGCAGTCGATTCCAGCTGTCATGTAAAAGGTGAGTTAGACCCTGGACAGGTTACCAGCCCATCACATATCCAGAGTTAGGCCGTCTCTTTGAATATCTCCAAAACTGGTCAACAGACTTAATTTTGATGGATAAATATACTTGCAGGACGACAGAAAATTATTTAGTTTAATTAGTACTAGGAAATTACTGCTCATAACACAAGTAGAATACTTACAGTCATATGAAAAAGTAAACCCCATGATTGAGTAGTTTGTAAAACCGCCTTTAGCAACAGTAATTTCAAGTAATGGTTTACTGTATGACTTTGTCAGTCTTTTACATCGTTGTGGAGGGATTTTGGCCCACTGTTCTTTAACATGTAGCTTCAGGTCATTGAGGTGTGCAGGCATTGACTTATACATAGTCCTGTTAGGATCCTGCCAGAGCTTTTTATTCAAGTTAAACACTTTGGTATACAAAGGAGTCCATGGTTCACTCAGTGACTGCAGGGTGTTCAGGTCCTGTGGCTGTGAAACAACCCCAACTCTTCACCCTTCCACCACCGTGCTGACAGTTGGTATGTGGCATTAGTGCAGATATCATCCAAGCATGGTGCTGCGCATCTCTAAGTTAGTTTCGTCTATCCAAAGGATGTTGTTCCAGAAGAGTTTTTTTCAGATGCAACGCTGCACTTCTTTTTAGACAGAAGAGGTTTTCTCGTGGCAACCACTCTGAACAAGTCTTTCTCCAACCGCGCTGACATTAACTTTAACGTTTAAAATGCGAACTGATATGCAGTTTCTCTGAGCTGCCTCGTCTGACCTCGGGGTGAATTTCTGGTACATCCACTTCTGCATTTATAGAGATGCTCACCTGCCGATCATCAGTTAAACAAGTGCATCTGACCAGCAGCATCTGCCTCTTAATTCCACTTAATACCTCTGGAAGCAAAAAGGATGTTGTTAATTTTTCACACGACTGCATAGAGTCCTGTGAAAATGTTTGGGTTTTTTTATATGACAGTGAAATTCCTGCACACCAAATCCTAAAACATGACTTTAGAAAGAGCTCTTTGTCAGCTAAGGAATGTTTTTGGAGAAGAGCACACATGAGAAAGAGTATGTACATTGTGTATGTACAGTATGTATGTGCCAACAGCTGTTTGGTGGTTTCTGTCCTCACTGCAGCTGAGGATGTTCACGTTCCTCTTTGTCAGTGCCCCCCACTTCACTCCTCCTCCTGCTGAAATCTGTCAGTCACACACAAATGTTTCCACCTCCGCTGTTGAAATTTGGTTAATTTGTGGTGGTCGTGTTTCTGGCAAAGCAGTGAAGCTTGGAATTCCTGACCCACTTTCCACTGCCGCACATTCCCCAACATTCCCAAGCATTCCAGAAAGCCATGATTGATATCAGTCAACGATCAATCTGAAGCAGAGGACGGAGAGCTGGATTCGCGCTGCATACCAAAGGTGTTTAGATGATACACGCTGAGCTGAAAAATCAATTCAGAAACTGTCCTCATGTAAAGAAAATCAGTTCTGATAATTCACTCTCGCACAGCTAAAAGCACATCGGTCGTCTACACGGGTGGAAGATGGATCCGTGTATGTCACTTTTAGTGATTCTGGATCCACAGGAAGCCCTGCTTCACGTGTTAAAGTTCATTTATAGTAGTCACAGTGTTGCTCTACACATCATAACCAACTCATTGTTAATGGGACTTTGAGCTGAATTGGTTTCTGATGCTTTTATTTTGATAAGCTGAAAACCTCTTTTCTCCTGATTTCTCAGTAACAACATCTGTGGCGCCGGTATAGCTCGAGTCGAGCAGTAAGGACATTGCAGAGGTTCAGATCCACCCCGAGGCCAGTTACTGGATCCCTTCCTCCCCCTCTCTGTCACGCTCAGCTTTCCTGCCTTCTCTCCACCGTCTATTCTCAATTTAAAAAATAAAAATAAAACGTATTTCATGAAATGATAACGATTGTTGTTTGAGTTCCAATAAGCCGGCTGAAGGCAACAAAGTGGTGCAAAAAAAAGTGCAGTTTGTTGAGCGGCCACTTTAGGCTGTTTCCAGTGAGTCAGTCCCCGTAGACTCCCATGTTAAAATGTCTGACTTTACAGCCTGGTAGAGGTAATTTACCAGTTCATAATAGCTGCACAGCGTCATTTTAATATAATGCTCTCATGTAAATGTTATTAAAGCTTTGAGTTATATTGTGATGATTCTTTGACTGACAGCTGGACCAACAAATAGCCAGTAGTTTGTTACTCAGCATTGATTATCAGGCATTTGTACAGTTTGTTTAGCGAGCTTCTCACCCAAATATTGAAACAACATGCTAAAGCTGACATTTCACAAAAAAAAGCCAAACACTAATGGTCCTGTTGTTTAGCCAGACCATTAGTTATTATATACAGTCAACAATGTAAACACATGTGAAGAAGAAACACTGTGAAAGGTCAGATCAAACACACTGTAGATGTTTGCACTGTGAAGGGTGGAAATTAATGTAATGACATTTCCTTCATTTCTTCTTTTTTTAAGACAAACAGTGAGAAGAAAAAAAGATTTATCACCGGCAGACGTCTCGCTAAAGCATGTCTTACACTCTTTTTTTCTATGACCTTTGACCTGACTCATAGAGGTCAATAGTAGAACACCTCAGGAGGTTTTCTGGTTTTACAACTGCACTATTACAGGAAACTTTATTGTTCCAGGCAATGGAGTCGCCACTGCCCAGGGTTTTGTCTGTAGGCATTTTCTTCTTTGTTTATTTCTTTATTGTGGCCACAGTGAAGATGATGACGGCTGATAACTGGCTGGTTTATGGCTTGACCCCAAGCACTGACTGCCAGGTGATTGCCTGCAGGACAGGTGATAGGTGAGAGAGCGCAGGATCATCATCCAGTCTGTCTGAAAGCCAGGAGGTTAACAAAATGAGTCACGCTGAGGCTGCAGACACAGAAAGAAAGTTCTCTTTATTTTAAAAGCAGCTTGAATGCTTTTCATTCCAGGACCCCCGGAAAACAAGATGGTACAGCTCAAGAATATTTTCAAATCCTAATGAATGTATTTCTCGGTCAAACTCTGCTTTCTTCACTCGGTCTAAAACAAGCTTCACCAAGCAGAGCAGCATGTTTTCTGACATTTAAAGTTCAGTTTCTTTCAGTGATTGCTGAGGCATTAATGAGGTTTGATAACGATGTGTCTCTGTGTCAGCACAGCAAGAGAAACATTGGGTTTATTTAAGTATAACCAACATTAGTTTCATTTTTTCATAGCCACAGAGATTTCTCAAACCATTAACTAAATACCAAAGTGTCTGTCTCAGTGTAACATAATTTTAAGTAGACACTGATGCATCGCCTTGTCAACATGTTGGTTTTCCCGGGCATTAGAACGCAGAGAAACACGATACTGGGATCTTCTTCTGCTCTTCTTTTGTTATACTGCTCAGATCCACTTTTCAATTGGCTCTGACTGAGAAGCGGAGCACACTGAACGCTTGTCCTGACCGTTACTGATGATTTTTATGCAAAATAAGGTCATAATTTAGCAAAAGAAATTTAAGTGGCATTAAATAAGACATAAAACTAGTGACTGAGACCATAAACTCAGCAGGGCAGTGTTTCCTGAGGTCATAAATTAAACCAACGCAGGGTCATTTTCTCATAAACTTTTGATAACGGGACCTCGTTTTGCATTCAGAGCTCCTGTGTTCACTGAGATATTCAACATCTCTTTATCTCAGTCGGTGATCCCCACATGCTTCAAAGAGTCCATCATTGTTCCTGTCCCGAAGAAACCCCACCCTGCTTCTCTCAATGACTATCGCCCTGTAGCCCTCACCTCAGTAGTGATGAAGTGCTTTGAACGCCTGGTCAGAGACTTCATCATTTCTTCACTACCAGACACACTGGACCCACTACAGTTCGCTTACCGTCCAAATTGTTCCACAGACGATGCCATCTCTCATCTCCTCCACAGATCACTCACTCACTTGGACACTAGAAGGGGGAATTATGTTAAAATGCTCTTCATAGACTACAGCTCTGCATTTAATACCATAATTCCCTCCACACTCACCACCAAGCTGGAGCATCTGGGACTCAGCTCATCTATGTGTCAGTGGATCTCCAACTTCCTAACTGGCAGACCACAGGCAGTAAGGATGGGCGGACATGTCTCAGCCTCCACCACTCTCAGCACTGGAGCCCCCCAGGGGTGTGTTCTGAGCCCCCTGCTGTACTCTTTGTACACATATGACTGCGTGGCCACTACCAGCTCCACCACCATCATCAAGTTTGCTGACGACACCGTCGTGGTGGGCCTGATCTCTGATAACAACGAGACAGCCTACCTGAAGGAGATTAGGAATCTGGAGAACTGGTGCCAGAGGAACAACCTCCTTCTAAACGTCAGTAAGACAAAGGAGCTGATAGTGGACTTCAGCACTAAGCAGGAGAGGAACTACCAGACCCCCGTCATCAACGAGTGCCCAGTGGAGAGAGTGGACAGCTTCAAATACCTCGGAGTTCACATCACGCAGGACCTGTCATGGTCCTGTCACATCAACACCGTGGTGAAAAAGGCCCGTCAGCGTCTCTACCACCTCAGACGCTTGAGAGACTTCCAACTGCCCTCCAAGGTGCTCAGGAACTTTTACTCGTGCACCATAGAGAGCATCCTGATGGGAAACATCTTAACCTGGTTCGGGAACAGCACCATGCAGGACAGACGAGCTCTACAGAGGGTTGTGCGGTCAGCTGAGCGCACCATCCGCTCCGAGCTCCCTGACCTGCACTCAATCTACAGCAGGCGGTGCTGGACCAAGGCCAGGAAGATGGTGAAGGACCTCAGCCATCCCAACAACAGACTGTTCTCTCTGCTGAGGTCAGGAAAGCGATTCCGCTCCCTGAAGACCAACACAGAGAGACTGAGGAGGAGCTTCTTCCCGCAGGCGATACGGTCTCTCAATCACACCACCACACAGTACTGACCCACACATATGGTTCTTACACACACACTGGACTTTCTGGACTTTGGTTTTGCACAACACTGGTCACTATATTCTTCATTTCCAGTTAATACTTGTACAGCTGCTGTTATTGTGTATATATTTATTTATATTTAGATTTCTTCATACATTCTTATATAGTTCTATATTGTGTATTGTGTATTTTGTTGTACAGTTATTTTATTTTCAACTTTAATTTATATATTTTATCTTATTCTTCCCAGTTAAATTTACCCTTCATTCTAATTTGTGTTGTACAGTTATTTCATTTTTAACCTTAATTTATATTTTATTCCTTCCTAGTTAAATTTACCCTTTTTAATTTTTCATATTTATTTCCTATCTTATTCATAGCCTTTCTTTTTTTGTTTTCTTTAGGTCACGAGCAGTTGTCCAAGCATTTCACTACATATCGTACTGTGTATGACTGTGTACGTGACAAATAAAATTTGAATTTGAATTTGAGTACTCGCCCCCTGCTGGCCACAACATAGAATGCAGGATTAAGGCACTTTTCGTGTCGTATACAAAGTGAATTGACAGATGATTGTATGAGCAGCTTTCTGAAAGTATTAAAGGGCTTATCTGGAAATAATTTCACTGCCTAACTGTTTCACTGTCTTCCCTCAACTTGGACTCACAAGTATCTGCTGGGTCCTCACAAACACAGCAAACAGTCAAGAAACAGCGACTACACTTTTCCAGCTTTGAGACTCTCGAAGTGAGTTTTGAAAAAATGAAGCTGACATGGTGCTGCCTTCAGGGTCAGGTGTTTACAGAAACTTCAAGAATGTTAACAGTGCTCTCATCCATTTCCAATTTTATTCTCTTTGAAGACAAACACACTTAGTCCATCTTATGCAAACAGCTGTAAACGCTTGTATTTACTGCCACAGTGCCCTACAGCAACACATTCAGCCTGCTGACAGCTAAATGAGGAGCTGAAATGTAAAGTGCACATTTCAGATGCCGAGTTGTCCTTGTGGCGTTAAGGTGCTGGTTTGATTCCCGTGCAGGTTGAGGAGCAGCACGCTGGGCTGTTCAGTCTGCAGATGAACTTCAGCTTGAGTTTTATTTGTGCATCCATTGAATAAACAAATATATCAGAGTTTAGATCTGTGCAAGAGAGAAAGGGGAAGAGGTCTGCAGTGGCCGTGGTGGTTGGCACTGCTTTGTTGCTCTTATATTGTGGCTTTTTTTTAAATTTAATTAAAAATTTTTGGTGTGGTTGCTTTGTTGTTGGTCTGCTAGTTATTGTGGTCTTTGGTCTCTTTGCTTTTAAGTGTTTTGTTTCTTCAGTTGAGAAACCAACAGGCGCTGACACCTATCCTGCAAAACAGTGACTGTGTTTCTCACCTAAAACACACGATCCAAGTGTGTGTGTGTGTGTGTGTGTGTGTGTGTGTGTGTGTGTGTGTGTGTGTGTGTGTGTGTCCACGTGTTCTTGTTTAGTTTTCCATTCTGTGGTTTGTCAAGTTTTTTTCTGTTTTCCATCTCTGCTCACATCTGCTGCATACCAACACAAACACACCTCTCTGTTCTCCGTTCAGTTACAAAGAAGCTGCGAAACCAATCGCATTAAAGACTGTTAAAGCAGGTCCAGCGGATCTGGATGTTGTCCGGCTGTGTTCTGACTGAAGGTGGAGTTAAGTGGAAAACAAAGTAAAAGCTCAGAATAGATGCTAAGAGCAGGTCTATTAACTGCAGCTCTAATCATACATCACACTAAATATATAAATAAATGCAGAGCTTCTGCCAGGAAGATGGGATGACAGATTTGGTACAATTTAATGTTGCCCTTAATTCATGCTGTGCTATTCTCACACTATAACTCTATTTGCTATTTGTGTGGTGCCACAGAGAGAACAGTGGAGCTGCTTATGTGCAAGTCTGAGGGCAGTTTCCTCCTACTTTTATCACGAAAAACAAGTAATTACATATAGTAGCGTGAGAGGAATGAATTACTGGGGGTCCAGTACAATAACTGGTTATTTGTCCTGCTCCATTTAATTCATTTCAGGTACTGGGTAACTGGAAGATACCCAAAGAAAGCTATGGTATTGACCTGGAAAACAATTGCTCAGAGCATCCTGTGAATCCCATTTAAGCTTACGGACATACAACAATAAGAATAATTAGCCCACCTTAATTAGTGGACAGACATAAGTTGAACAGGTAAAAAAAGTCACATTTACATGTTTTATTTTTTACGTTTGTTAAAGTACATTTAACTTATGCCAAACCTTCTGCAGATGTTGATGTTGTTTGCACCTACAATGGAGCTGAAGCCGGAACTGCTGATCAGAACATTTCAATGAAAAACTTAAACGCAAACAACAATAAACCTCATTTCATTGACAGTTAGACTTACTTCCCACTAATTATCTGGAACCTGTGTGTTGTACCTGTATAGTTTATGGAACCAGTTTGCAATGGAAACCAGTGTGGACCCAGCTTCTCAGCTAAGGACAGCTGGCATAGGCTCCAATCGTACCAAAGCCCCGATGATCAGAGGAAGATGGATGATTGAATGGATGGCACCACAAACTCTCTCTGAGCAGCACATCAGTTTCACCCTCTGTATTGGCACCAGAGATGGGCAGTAACGCGTAATCCGATTACTTTTTTCAGGTAACGAGTAAAGTAAGGGATTACTATTGCAAAAAGGTAATCAGATTACCGTTACTTTCCCGAAAGCAGGTTGCGTTACTGCGTTACTAAAACCGTGATTCTTTTGTGAATGTCTCATGACAGTGACAGAAGCGAGTGCGACGTTCGTGACAACAGCTGTGTGCAGATCAACAATGGATCATATATCGAGTGCAGGAGAGAGTGTGAGCGTGCAGCGTTTAAAACGTGGAAGTACTGACCTTACTTTGAGTTTGATTCCGTAAAAAGTGACAAAAACATTAGTGTCCGCTGCTCACTGTGTGGGAAGAAAACTTCTCTTTACAAAGAAAAAACCCCTAAACTTCCGAGCAAGCACCGAGTGCGCTACCACGTAATGGGAAACTCACAGAGAAACTCGTGGATTCTTCCACTGACCGCTGCGGCACACCTGCACCAGGGTAAACAGGTGAAAATAGAGCAACAGAACCGCTGAGTCTTTGACTTTATTTTCTGCTGTGTTTTACTTGCATCTATTTGAAAGACTGAGTGTAAACACAAAAAAATATTTCATTTTATGTGCTGGAATGTGCAGAAAATAGGTTTAAATGTTAAACAAATTTCTTCCAGTCAGAATGTTGCATATAATGTCATTTTTGCTTGATGCATAAAGTTAAAAGATTAAAACTAATAAAACAAATTTTAAAAAGAGACTTTTATCATTTGATTACATTTTATATGATGGATTAGGTAGAAAGTAGAATTGGGCTGAAAGATCTATCGCTTTATCACCTATTCAGGTTGTAAATCATGTTTTTAAAAAGTAACTAAGTAACTAATTACTTTTGAAAATAAGTAATCAGTAAAGTAATGGGATTACTTTTTGGGGAAGTAATCAGTAATTAGTTACTGATTACTTTTTTCAAGTAACTTGACCAACACTGATTGGCACTGTGTTAAACTGCATCATTTGTATTAAATGAGAACTTTAATAAAGCTAACGAGACTTAGCCAATAAACCGGGACACCGCCTTCTTGTCCACATATGGTCACTTCTGTCTCCAAGAAACAAAAGTTGTTGACCAGAGTGCTAGCATAGAGGCTACAAAGTGCTAGCACAGAGGCTACAAAATACAGAGTTGGTGACATCATGGTGGCTCTGTCTGCTCAGGTGTCTCACAGCTAGCTCAGTATGAACAGAGCTGGTCATCCAAGCATAAGATCAGGAGTTTCTGGGTGTACTTTTTTTCTTGGCATTCTTACTCTATAATATAAAATGATTCCTGAACATAAACTTTGCCTTGCTGGAAAGCCCTACAACATCCAGGTAACATTGCACAACTTTCACTTATATTTTATATTTCAAGACTAAAAGTTGAGGAAAGTTAGCAAGCACTTCTCTGATTAGTCACCATCTGGGTTTCCTGTATGGTTGTAGTGTCTTCTTAATAATAAGAAGAAGAAGATGAGGAAGAATCTTAGTGCTTTTGTCCAGAGACAACTCCAAATGTTCAGGAGAGATGGAGGTCTTAATGGTTGAGCATTTTAAAGGTCAGCTGGGACTTTCCTGTTAAAACCACTTACAGTCTGATTGTACATGCTCAGATCAGTTAAACAGCTAAAGAGGTAAATTAACTTTTATTTGGTTTCCTTCACATAGTGAACATTTAAAGGAAATAAAGAACAAACCAGGGACATTATTAACTTTTATGAGCTACTCGATTATTCAAAAGGAAAAGCTTTCAGATTGGCTCTTGTCTGGCTGGTAATGCGGTTTTCTGTTTCTGTGTCTCACCTGAGGCTTTCGCCCAGGAATGTGTCTCTGTGTTTAATACAAAACTCCATTTAAAAAGAGACTCATAAAACTGAAAACAGTGGTTAGTGTGAGTGATGGAGTCTGGGTGGTCCGCCTCTCCACCCGGAGAGGGTAGAGCCTGAGGAAGAGGGGGGTCACCACATGATTTATGAGATCTGATAAAGTGTTTTCCATTGTAGAGTCCTGTTTTAGCTCTCTCTCTCTGTTGTTCCTATTAGGGAAAACAGTCTGTATCACAGTTTGGGCAGGTGGTGGCTCGTCGGCGTTCAGCTAAACAGATATTTTTCCGTATGCTTACCGTCAGTATTCCTGCGTTGGTCAGTGCTGCCGCTGGTTTTACAGTCAGATGGAGACGTGTGAATTTGCTGTCTGATCTGAAAACTCAGTGTGAGGTTAGAAAGCAGTGAGCTTACAAACTCTGCTTCGGGCTACATTAGCTACTACCAGCACACACCCCAGTCTAACAGCCGACTATCGCTGGTGCATCATGGGTACTGTAGGCTCCTGCAAAAAGAACAGTTCTGCTGCATCTGTTGTCATCGTTTCTGTTTGATGATCATTGTTTTTGACACTTCACGTGAGTCTCTAAAGATGTCAGTGTGGTGATGTTATGTCTTTGTGTCTTTGATATTTACTGCATGACCTCAGACTGTGGACTAAAGATAAAAACTGCAAAGTGCCTCAAACGTGCATTCTTTTTAATGGCCAGCAGGGGGCAACTTCTCTCATTGCAAAAACACGACCTTGGGCTGTATATGTATGTCTATGAGAAAAACAACCTACAGCTCCCACCGCCCTGTGCCTGCAGTAAACATTTCCCTAATGAGTTAATCGATTCAAACAATAGTTTTATGTCATTTTTAGTACAGCGTGATGCTTACTTAGCCAATGAGGGCCTCATTTAGAATAATACAGACAGTTAAGCAGGTTATAATTTTGGGTGTGGCTGCTGTGTGAGGGAGCAGTCGTTACTTTGAGAATGTGGGTGCCCTCAGTTTCTCAGATGCACTCATCGCTGATGAAGAGTAGATCTGAGCAGGCTGAATGAGGAAAAAAGAAACAGAAAAGGATCTCGGCAGAGCTCAGTATCTTACTTTGTTTTTACATTGTTCTGCCCAACTCTTAAATACCCAGCAAAACCAAAATGTTGACAAGGCCATGCATCAGTGTTGACTTAACATGCTGTAAGATTCAAGCTTTTAGTGATTGTTTAAGAAATTCAAAACTCTGTGGCTATGAAAAAAAATGAAACTAATGGTGGTTATACTTGAATAAACGCAGTCTTGTTCTCAGCCTGTGTGTCTTTACCAAACTCGATGTCAGCGTACAGTCACTCTATTTGGGGAGATTTATTTTAGATGAACTGAGGAAAATGATTTTCAGCTCACTTCATGTAAAATCAGCTCACTGGGGATCTGGCAGGTCACAGACGTCAAGCTCCTGTTTGAAATAAAGTTGCTTTTGTAGAGACTTTTCTTTGTTGTCTCTGCTGCTTTACCCGTGCAAACTTTGTTCTCATGAGCTCATGAGCTCGATCACCAGTTTCAGGTCGTCTGGAATGAAACAGGAAGTTTATTTTGTAAATTATGTTCATTGTTGGAGCCAGAAAGGATGCTCAGAGAAGGTGTGTTCATCTAATAACTTGTTAATCATAAACCATTAGCAAGGAGAGTGCAGTGTGACACCTGGTATATATGCTGACCCTTGTCACCTTCATGCTGTATGATCATCTTTGTTTTGCTGTTATTTATATAAAGATCTCTACAGGAAGCTCGGAGTTTGTCAGATTATACAGAGATGCTGCAAAAGTTTCTAAAGACTTTCTGGAAAAAAAGCTGTGAGATAGCTTTGCTTCCTGTTTTGACATCTTCTACACATGTACCAGCGCAGCAGCGAGGTTGGTCCATCTCAAGGACCAGGACAAATGTTGACGAAGTGATGTCACAGCTGGCACGCGACACATAAACAAGCGATGGCTTGGTTTCACAGACGCAACGCTCAAGTCTGGATTATACTTGGTTACGAACACGGACAACTGAAGGACGGGCCCATGTGTAGCTGGTGCATTGTAATGTAAATTCATATAGTGTGCTTGCAAACCAACTAAACTGTAATAAAAGAAAAATGTTTTAAAAAAAGGAAACGGTTTTTGGTTTAGTCCATGTTCATTTGTCAACAGAACCAGCATGAGACAGCTGTGGTACACATGTTTACTCTGAATGTCGACATGACTGTGAGTCAGCTGCCTGCGCAAACTGCTGTGACTGTGTTGTAATACCACTTCTGAAACCCCTTTCCCTGAAAAATACCCCCATATAATAAAAATAAGAAGAAAAAGAGAAAAACTCCTACAGAAACGAAACACGTGTAAACAACAAGTGTAAGGAGTAAAGCCATTCTGCAAACAAAGGAAACTCAACTCAACTAAAATTTAAAAAACCAAACAAACCTTATGATAAATGACAAAATTATAAGACGTTAGATGACCACACTGGGGTCTACTGAAGGGCAGGATGTGTGGAAAAACAGTACAACAATGGTCCAAACAACACTGATATAAAGGGTTATCGCGTAGTGAAAGTTAGTGGCATGTTTGTCTATTTTGAGGAGAGCAGATGTAAAACATCCTTTAACCTCAGGAAGTCTGCAGGATGTTTTCTGCTCCGAGTGTCATCAAACGCTCATTAACGTCTTCGGTGTCACGTTACAGGATGCAACTTTTTAACATTTTAAAACACGTTTCTGTTCCTCTGCCTCATCACATAAATGAATGAATCGCAGACACATATGCAGGTGTGCACGAGGACCATCGTAAGGCTCGGTATTCAATCCAGAAAATCAAACATTTACTCGGAACACTAATTTGCTCCTAAAATAAATAAACCTGAATGAGAACACATGAACTTAATCCTAAAATAAGAAGTATTTGGACACTTTGGATTGTTGAACTTTACAGATGTGAAGAACAGCTGTGATTACTCTGCAGGCTCCCCTGCAGAAACTTAGGAATCGCTGACTTTATCCACTGAAATGTGACCAAAAACCTGTCAGAATAAAGCATCAGCCAGTGAACCACATCTCAAAAAGTGGCCCCACATCCACAAGTCGCCTCATTACCAGCTAACTGCACTTTACATTTACCAAGTAAAAACAGACTTTTTACATTCTGTAGTGACTGTGACGCCTTCAGGAAGTCTCACTAATCCGAAACCAGCTGAGACAAACTGCAGTGACTTGACTGTCAGCTGAGATTAAACTCTTAGATGTTCTTTAAGAGCTTCAAAGGATCCACTGCAGATCAAAATAACATTCAAACAAGCAAACAAGTGTTCGGAATAATAACTCATTAAACTGACAACAAAATCCGGAAAGAAAGAATCAGATTCAGCTGATTTACATTAACTTTATACGTGTGTGAGAGAGAGAGTGCTTAAAACACACACACACACACACACACACACACACACACACACACACACACACACACACACACACACAAAGAAAGGAAAAACGGGGCAGAGAAGTTTAAAAAGCGCAGTCTGGTCCTTTAAAGCCTCTCTGAGGCTCCGTGCGGTTTCACGTTTTCATCACTGATCCCAGTCCTGGTTCAGGTGTGGGTGCGGGTCTGGTTTCTCCTCCGGCAGGGGCGGAGACAGTTCGGTGGGGCGGTGTGATGAAGAGGAGGAGCAGCTGGTCTCGGTTCAGTCTGTCGCAACGTTTTCTTCTCTTTGTTTCTCAAGTAAAGTTCTGATGGGCCAGCCGGGACCGCGCCGAGCCGGATTAAAGTGGCATTAAAGGCGGATTAAAGGCTGGGAGCAGCGGGACCCGCAGCGGGTCAGGGGGGACTGGACTCGGCTTCAGGTCTGATCGGATCCGGACCATGGGTCGGTGGGACTGACGGACTTCTGAGGAAACTTTTTTTGTGGCGTTTCCATGGAGATGGGAGTCTTCCCTTCCAGCTGAGGAAGCTGATTAGACTCCGATAAGGTATCGATACTCTGTATTGATCGCGTATTGATCGGAGGGATGGCCGCGCTCCCGCTACTGTTGCTGCTCGTGCTTTGGACCTGCGGACACGCCAAAGGCGCGTTCCCGCTGCGACAGTCCTACAACCTGTACACCAATGGACACGCGCACGGAGCCCGCGCTGCCAGCAGGCACAGGTAAGATGACACGTGCGCGGAAAGGATGGTGATGGTGATGATGATGAGGTTGGAAATGAAGAAAGGATAAGGTGGTGACGTCAAGGTGTTATGACCTCACCACAGAGGAGTTTTATGTGTGTGTGTTTTACTCTGACAGGAAGTGCTTACAGGTTGCTAGTTTGATTCCTGGTTCAGTTCTGCAGGTCTGATATTTAAGAGTGAGCCCTCTGCTGATGTCAGGATCCGATGACATCATGCACCTCTTTTTACATTGTTTCTATAGTAACAGCTGAAATTAAAGGTGAATTTAAGCCTGTTTTTGATATTTCAGGTCAATGAGCACCTGAAGTTTAGTGTAAGCTGATAACTTAATTTTCTGTTTATGACACGTCTCTGTGAAATGTTTGGTTTAGACATCTGAGATGTTTGGACTTAAAACATTTAATTTGCACAGACGTTTAATAACAGCTTCATTCTGTCTCTTCCTGCCGTCCTTTCATTACAGTCACTGCTTCAGATGACAAACAAGCTCAAAGCAGTTTCTGGATTTCTGTCCACCTTCATCCGTTTCCTGTTTTCACAGGGAAAAAGTGTTTAACTTGAATATAAACTGACATGCATGAGGAAATCAAACTCTATAGCGTCATCATTACTAACACTGTGTATCCACAAAGGCAGAGATGTGCAAACAAACTGACATCACCCACTGGTTTACGATCGCCGTGTTGGTGTTTTGCACACAGAAGTGACCACAATTAGGGTGGAGTGGAGTTATCAGCTAAAGCTAGCAAGCTGCATACGTAAAGACAGTATGGGTGCAACTACATCGCACAGATACAGGTAATTAAGTCTACGGAGCATAAAAATATTAGAAGTTCACTCTCTTGAGGTGGAGCACAATCTTCTGTGATTGGCTGTCTTATTATTGGATTTTAAATGCTCCAAAAGTCTTTAAAAACAGTCACAAAGTTTTTTCACTGGCTCTGAGTAGCTGAGGTGAAGCACTGGCCTGCTTTCTCTCCATCCACCTGACACTCAAAGCTTCCAGGGTTATAATAATGTCAACTTTAAGCATTAACATGGTTCAAATGTGTCATCTTGTCAAAAAAAAAAACCCAAACAGTTATCACAAACAGGGAAAATGGCTTTATAGCCTACAGATGTTTTTTGTATCCTGTTTATTTCTGTTGTAAAGTCTGTTTTTTAAATCCAAGGCAATGGGTCGACTCGCTTTAGGAGCCAAGTGGTCATTAGAGGAACTGCAGTGTTTGTCACTTTGTCTTCATTTTTCAGCCCCAAAGGCTGGAAACACTTTTCTTTAAAAGCCATTAACACACATTGTTGTCATAGTGCTTCTGTGATGATCTCAGTCACTGCGCTTCATTTCCACTCTCATCTCCATTCATGGATGGATGTTTGTACCGCATGTTATCAGACATGTCAATCAAAAACACAATAATTAGAAACTGTCACACTTGTCGAAAAAGCGATAAAAGGAAGTGTTTTATTTGGCGGCATCAGGTATGGAATACCGAGGGAACAAAATAACTACTGAAGGAAGAAGTAACTGAGGACACCGTCTCTGTAAATTCCAAGGAAAGGACTGTAAACAAGGCACAAAAAGAGCACCAGAGCATCCATCCTTACACATGGCCATTAAACACAGCTGCACAGAACACATAAATATAAGCTATTAATAAACTTTTTAGGCGAAATTCTGTCTCGCCTCATTTTCATTTCGATTTCACCATATCAGGCTGAACTTGCACTGCACATTCTTCCTTTATAAATAACACTTTATGTGTGGTTTATACAGCCGGGCCTTTCGTGACCTTCCTGGCAGAGAGGTTTAACTGGCACATCCTCTCAGAGCTGCTGACTGTCACTTCACGCACATGCATGCTGACAGCTGTGCTTTAAATAGTTCAGAGTATGTGCCCTGAGTGTGTGTGAGGCTCTTCGTGGTCAGTGTGTGTGAAGATGATGTTGGGTTTAAGTGTGGCAGGACTTTAAACTGAGCTTCTTTCAGCTGCGTTCACACTGAAAGCAACACAAAGGTGATGGCTGATGGACATTCCAGACTCGGACAGGTTTTATGTCAATCAGCAGCTGATGTCAGTCAGCTGTGTCCTGCACTCTCATTGGCTGAGGCTTCAATCACCTGGAAGTTGAGAACAGTTTGTGACATGTGACATTGACTTTCAATAGTTTTTGGTCAATGTGAATCTCTTCTAGTGTGTAGAAGAGTTTTTTATACCACTGCACCTCTTCACAGGAGCTCTTGGAACCTCAAACCACATCCACAACGGCATTTGCATGAATTTTAGTGGAAATAAACCTGCAGGTGTGACACTGGGGCCCTTGTCTGGTTTTCATGTGTATCATTTTGTATAATGGTAACTTCCCCACTCATTTTAGGGTCAGTGGAGGAAGGCGTACCCACTTGTTGTGGGTTCTTGGGTTGGATCTCGATGCTCATCAGTTAAAGTTGGAGAGTGTGAGCACAACAAATGTCACATGTAACACTTTCCACATCAGAGTGTTGTTTATATACATAAATATCGATCAAAAGAGTGAGTAGAAAGATCGATTTTTAACACCGGCGCTTGATGTGAAACAATAATTGCTGAAATATTTTGTCATTGGTGGGGATAGTGTTACTAACCAAGGAAAGTGGAAGAGAGATCGAGGCAAACATTTGTGGCTGAGAAAAAAGAAATCAGATGTTTTATTGTTTTAAAGCTGTATTATTTTTAAAAGGTGCCACACTGTTAGCTTTTGTAACCAAAGCAGTCGCACAACAACAAAGAGAGACAGCTGAGATGTAGCCTGCTAACTACGTTCTTATAAAGCCTGGTGTTTAAAAGCAGCTCTCGCTACGTCACTGGACTCATTCTGCCAGATCTTTTGTCTTCAGTGGAGTGGAAATGCAGACAAACAATACTCTGAAGGAAACTTTCAGCTCCCTGAAAAAAAAAACTTCTTGAGGGAGAAAATTTTAGATGGAAAAACAACTAATGAAGCAGGAGAAGGGTGAAGAAGTCTTTCTACTCAATCCTTTTCACTTTAGTTATGAACTGAGCAGCTGGGCATGTTTCCCGTGGATTCTTAAATAGTCATAAAGCTGAGTGAATTCATTCATCTAAAAAAAGACGCCTTCATTTTTTCCAAAATGTCTTAAATCAACATTTGAAGATGTGGGAACAGTTGAATTCTATGAGTATTTTTTTTATCAGTGAAATTAAGATCTCTAAATGATTTGTAATAGCTATAATTATCAGAAAGTGCCTTGCATTAATGACACAGATCACAATGGGAGAAGCAACAACATTTATAGTTTGTTTTTTGATATAAAACCATGTTTTTTAATATTTAAGCCAAAGTCTGGGATCCCATCAGCTTATTGTGGATGCTAAGAGCTTTGACGAAATCGTAGAAAAACAAACATATCTGTGGGATGATGTCACTTTCTCATTCCTAAATCTTACTTGCAGGAGAGCTGGTCTTAAATTTAATTCTGAGGGGTGTTAAAGAGGTCTTAAATCTAATCTGCCTCGAGCTGCAGGATTCCTGTTTTCAAATGTTTTTCGTCTTCCAGGTGAACTGTTTATTTAACTGTCAGCATGGTTTCATTGGCCGTGAGTGTTAGCAGCTCACACAAGTGTCTCCAGGACTAATGGAAAAAGGATAAATAAGTTTCCATCTGGAGCGATCCTGACTCAGATGTCACGGCTGCCTGAAAGCTCACGTGTTAGCTTCTTCCTCTTCTTCTTAAAGTCATTTTCTTCCACGGGAATCACAGGATCCGCTCAGCGAGGTGAAAGTAGTGTTGAGTATGAAGCTCCGATTTGGTGAACTTTTTACTGGGGTCAGTCCTGTAAGCTGAAACACTATAAAACTAAACACACAATACACCACATAAAAGTGCAATAAACACACAATAGAGCACAGTAAAAAGCATTCCGCCCAGCGAAACAGGCAGTTAAACCCTCAGTTTGATGTCGGCTGCTAAAAAAATACCAACGTGAAGCGCAAACTCTGAATCTCTCCTGTGGAGTTTGTAAAGCTGATAAATCAACTTTTTTCTGTCCGGCCTGTAGAGCTGAGACGCACGGGGGGCAGAAATTAAACCAACCCACTCTGAGGCAGGAATAAAAAGGTCAGAGGTGGCGTCTGTCCTGACACGAGCAGCATTCACTGACCTGCAGATGCAGAGATAACACGACATCAGCTCCAGTTTCCCCTCATTCCCCTCCCCATCCATCTTTATACCAAGTTTTACTTTTGTTTTTACTTGTGCGTGCATCTTTGCAGAGACGTGTAGATTCATACATCTCTGTTTGTTTCACTCAGCAGATTTATAGACGACGAAAAGCCAGAAAGCGAGCAGTGTCACGGAGCATTGGGAATCTAAAAAATTTTTTAAAAAGAGGGGAAACAGCTGAGACTGATCTGAGCAGCTCGGAGACAGACGTCCGGACATCCTGTCCGCAAGATTCGAGCTCAGAGATTCAAGCTAAACTCTGTACACTGAAGACTTTGTGTTTAGCGTTGTGCTTCATAAAAACCATCCTAGTGACATCAGCTCTGGCTGCCAGATTACTGTAATCCTGACTGCTGTAATCTATTATCAGTGCTGATAACTCAATCTTCATTAATCAGTACCAGAGATGTGATCAGCGAGTCAGCATGTGGAGCTCATAAATCAAGTGTGTTTCAGTTGAGGATAAAATGAGCACATGAATGGAACATCAGTGGGTTTTTGTGGTAGTAAACTAAACTGATCAGTGACTATAAAGTGTTTCAGGTTTTCTATCAGTGCTGAGATCAGTGCTCTCATTAGAAGCTGCACAGTCACTGTTTATTTATTAAATACTTAAATGACAGATGCAGACGTTTATTCAGATTTTTACCACTGAAGGTGTGGGAGTGTAGTGATGTGGTCACGAATAAACATGAGCGGCATATGAAACCACTGCAGGGTTCTGGTTTGTGCGGTTTCTGTCAGTTTCTCGTTGTCTTTGTTGTGTTTTCTTCTTGTGTGTTCCGTGTTTCCGTCATCACGCTCAGTTGTTCTTCAGCCTTTCTCACTGTTTGTATTGCTCTGAGAATCAGTTTTCCTCATGTGTCTTTTTTTGTTTTACTTCCTGCTTTCCTTTCCTCTTCTTTGTGATTGTTTGCTGTGTCACCTGTGTTTGACAGCCTTGTATCTCCCTTAGTTGGATCATCTCCTTATCTTCTCTAGTCCTCCATCAGCTTCCTGTGCTCCGTGGCAGTCTGCTTGGTTGGATTTTTGTTACTTTCTGGGACTGTTGTTATCGGCTTTTTCCAAAAGCTTGAAGCTTTAGAAAAATCCCGTCTGCGCTTTAGTCCTAAGTTCAGTTAAATTCCAAGCAAACAGTCAAAAATCACAAGAAATGAAAGTAACAAGAAGCTTTTTTACCCAATGGAAGTATGTGTTTGGTAACCACATGTCGCACAAAGACAGCATGTGTAGTGTTGTTGTGTTTTTGAATGATGCACGCTCATTTGTATATTTAATGCAACACTTTTCCAAAGAAGCTGTGACAGAAGCACGTTTAACGGCGTGTTGCATCATCTCTTCTCTAAAAAAAAACCACTGCATGCTTTTGGGAGCTGAGAGGCCAACTGCTGTTTTAGAAGCCAGATGTTTTCCCATTCTTGCTGGGATTTCAGTTGTTCAACAGGACCTCCTTTGTCGTACTTTTCATTTTATAATGCTCCATCTGTTTTCAATGGGTGACGGGTCTGGACTGCAGGAGGGCCAGTTTAGCACCCAGATTATTTTATTACAAAACCATGCTGTTGGAAAACCTGTGGAATATAGTTTTCCATCCTCTTGCTGAAATAAGAAAGCCCTTCTCTGAACCATGTTGCTCTTCATGCTATTTATTGTTCAGCATAAACAGGGCCTTCACACATGTGAACGTCACCAATACCGCGATCCCCAAACATTCACAGCTGTTGCTCAGTTGCTGATCTTTGTTTCTGACAGATTCAGCCTCTCTGAGATGCTCTTTTGTATGCACAGTCATGTTACTAGTTGACCTTATTAACTTTGAGATGTTCTAGCACATATTTGTTTTTAGCGCCGCACAACTTTTGCAGCCCGTGAAAAGCTGTTGGAAACTGCTCAGCGTCCCAACTATTTCTGAAATGTGGTTGTAATATCCAGCCCTGACAGGAATGTTTCAGCTGCACTCTAATTTATATGTGCACTAAGCCATAATCCGTCCTTATCCTTGGTAGTTTAGCTCTTCGTGGTAATTAACAGCAACTAACCACACTTCCATAACCCCACTTTTGCACTGTATTAAATCCTTCTACTAGTTTTGAAAAGAGTGCTATGATTTAAAGACATATGTACACCCTTTAACCAAAATAGGTCATTAAAAAGTCATTTATAAACTAACAGAGCCAAACTGTTGCACTGATAATCCATTAAATCGATGGGTGGATCGATCCAAATATCGAAAGTATCGAACCCAACGCAGGTATTAATATCGATGCTAGCGTGATAGGATCAATGCTTTGTTTCTATGCATGTAAATCGCCGAATTGTGTTAAAAAAAATTTTTTTAAGAGGAAGAAATATACCTCAAACATGCACTGTGAAAAATAAAAGTGTTGACTGATAGTGTTGAGTGTCACATTCTTGGCTTTTTTAAATTTTATTTATTTATTTAAAAGCCTACCAGCACATTTAACAACAGAAGGTGACCCAGTGCTTTAAAGACGGGCATATTTACCTGCCAGCTTTAAAATAAAACCCTGTTTCAAAATACACAAAAAGCTGAAAAGTTTGTTTTATTGTATTAACTCATTGTGATCATTAAAGTCAGTTCAGAATTTACAAGTTGATTACAATTAATCTTAGATCGATGCTTTTAAAACTTGAAATTATCGGTATTGGCAGTACTGGGCCTGTATTTATTTGGTATCAGATCAGATGAGATTAACCAGAAGTGCTAAAACCCACAACTACCACTTCTTCCTCATACTGCGGGGATTTACCTTCTGCTGACTCGCCTAACAGTTGGAGCAAATATGTCTGGATCACCTTAGATTCACGATGAACCAATCACAGCCACAGTTTGGCCGTTAATATTGTGAGCATGTGTTTATCACACCGAGTCTCATCTGAATTTCTAATTACTGTAACTGAAGTCTTAATGGAGATCTTACTGGGGATCGTTGAGATGAACCATGGTATTGATTGATGATTGGCTGCTGTATTTATTTCAACCAAGCAGTCTGATTTACAGCCCCTGATTTCTCACATAGTAAATGGACATATGCTATAATGATTTATGATTACCTTCAACATGGCAATGATGTAATTGGTTTGCTTGTTATCCAGATTATTCAAACGTCATGCATGGATTAGTAAAAGTGGTCATTTTTTGTAATAGCTTCATAAATAAATGTCACATTGAAATAAGAAAAAACAGGGACATCATCTTGATGTTCTTAAAATAATAATATCTGGATCCAAGAAATCAGCTCATGTGTGGCGTGGAGGGGATTTTCAGCCTTGGCAGAGGCAGCATACTGCTGTTGTTGATTAACACATGTGACTGCACGTTTAAATTGATCACACACAATCATTTGTGATCACACAGAGCCTGTCAGAAGCGTACATCCAGCTGCAACCACTCATCTTGACCATTGTCATAGGCAGTAACCAAGTTCCCTTTTAGGGCATGTATTCTGGCAAGTTTTTCCATGGCAGGACAAATATGAGTTTCCAGAGGAAATCTGCACATTCACATTGAAAAACTAGGGACTCCTCTGTAAACTTTCCCCACACTTTCTCATTCTGTGTCATCCTCTGGGACAATGAAGACTGAGGTCTTTCACAAGTTTAAAGAAAAACTCCCTGGGCTAAAGCTAAAATAAGGCAAAGGTCCAGCTGTAAAGCCTTTAACATTTGCACAAATTGCAACACACAGACACACGTGCACACATTCAGCCCCCTCCTTTTGGCAGCAACAGCTCTGATGTCATCAGCAAAAAACTGGAAAAACGGAGCGAAAAAACACCCGAATTACTCATTTCCGTAGAATGTGACATCATTCTGTGTGTGTGTGTGTGTGTGTGTGTGTGTGTGTGTGTGTGTGCTTTTCTCTGTGGACTCTGTGGTTCAGTTGCAGTTGTTTTTTTCGGCAGTGTGGAGATAAAACGTGATGAAAAACATGAAAATTTATCTGTAGAAATGTTCGGACAAGATTCCGTTGGTGCTGCCATTTAACACTGCCGATCTGTCCGGGGTGTACACCACCTTTTACCCAGTGGGATAGACTCCAACCCCTGCAACGGTGGATTGGATAAAGTGATTAAGAAAATGGATGGATGGATGGATGGATGGATGGATGGATGGATGGATGGATGGATGGATGGATGGATGGATGGATGAATGTATTTATGTATGTATGGATGGATGGATGGATGGATGGATGGATGGATGGATGGATGAATGTATTTATGTATGTATGGATGGATGGATGGATGGATGGATGGATGGATGGATGGATGGATGGAGGGAAGGATGGATGGATGGATGGATGGAGGGAAGGATGGATGGATGGATGGATGGATGGATGGATGGATGGATGGATGGATGGAGGGAAGGATGGATGGATGGATGGATGGATGGAGGGAAGGATGGATGGAGGGAAGGATGGATGGATGGATGGATGGATGGAGGGAAGGATGGATGGATGGATGGAGGGAAGGATGGATGGATGGATGGATGGATGGATGAATGTATGTATGTATGGATGGATGGATGGATGGATGGAGGGAAGGATGTATGGATGGATGGATGGATGGATCTATTAACTGATCAGAGGAATGGATGTGAGGCTCATGTTTCCTGCTTATCTTATATTTTTCTTATATTTATTCATTTTCAATGTAACCATAAATCAGCCAAGTCAGGCCCGTTGTGCTTTTAGAAGATGTTGTTTCTGTTTTAAGAGAAACTCTGTCAGGGGCAGCGTTTTCCCTTATCAGCCTCCACTTAACTCTGTCCTGCTTTCAGCCTGCTGTAGGTCAAAGGTCACTTGCTGTTTTAATTCTGATCATTGCTGATAGTATAAACTCACTGTCAGGAGTCATGCTCACACTGACTGAAAACATGTCAGCAGCCCCGCTTTAACTTTAGGTCACTGTTACTGTGACGCTCTCTGATTGGCTGTCAGTTGGTGAAAGGAGCCTTTGTCTCTTCTTTGGCTTTACGTCTTCTTGTAAAGATGAGAATATTCTGTGCAGTGAGAAATCTGAAGCTTTATTCATCTTTGCAATATTTAAATACAGTTGGATCTCTGAGTCGACTGTAGACGTGCAGGAAATATTTAGTTTGGGTTGGGTTTGTGTGCTGGCATCACTCATGCCTTTAACATTACATGTTGTTTTATTGTGGGTGGGGGGTTAACAGTTTGTCTGGTGTTTTTGTCTGTATGTACAATGTTTTTTAATTTCAACTTGAAAATGTCCAAACAAGGGAAGCTGTGTTTTATCATTCCCCAAGTGACTCGAATTCCCTTTCGTCCGATTTAAGATTGATATATGAGTATGTTTGCAACTCAAACTTTCAGTAAAACGCATTCATACAGACTTCTGCTGTGTAACATTTATTTAAATGCCCTCTGTGAACTTATATCTGCTGATAGAATCTCACTGCAATAATATTCACCATCAGGATCTTGTTATTGTAAACCACAATGTTAAACAGTGTCTCAGATTTGACATTTAAGAAGATGACTGTCTTTCTTACTGATGTGGTTTATTTATTCTCGCCAGAATTCTTTAACAGTGAATCAGATAGACATGCACCATCTGTTGTGTTCCCATACACTAATTAATAATGTTGTACAAATACAGAAGTGTAAATAAGAAAATAAACACATATTTTTAGAATTACATAACAGCCCATTTTTGCTGGCCAGGGTTCAGAGAGCTTCCACGTTTTTTTGTTTTAGCAATATGTTCATCTACCGAGGACTTGTCTGTAAGTTTGGTGCTTTTGTGTGTTGAGACTGGTTCTTAAGGAAAGTTTGACATAGCCAAACTTGGCTGGCTCAACAAATCCTAAAACGGCACTCAGATAACCACCATCTGTGAGAGCGCTATCTGTTAACTCTCCACCTCTGTGCACGCTCACATACAACATGAATCAACCGGATGCCGTCGACTTCAATCAGCGCTCCGCTTTCTAGCATAAGAAAGGCATTAGCCTGCATACATTGAAACTTTCAAAGCTTCACATTGTTGTCACACAGGTCTGATACTGTCTCACATCCTGCTCAATAAGACGTGAAGATAACTAACTTTTTGTCACCTAATCAGTGCTTAAAATCTTATCTTCTATAGCTGCAAT
The DNA here is from genome assembly GCF_041146795.1 of Maylandia zebra. Classification (NCBI taxonomy): domain Eukaryota; kingdom Metazoa; phylum Chordata; class Actinopteri; order Cichliformes; family Cichlidae; genus Maylandia; species Maylandia zebra. The sequence continues at coordinate 3,833,295 of NC_135167.1, forward strand.
TCCAGGAATGAAGACTTCAAGACTTAGCATCAGATTAAGGTCAAGCATGAATATGCATTTATACACAATCACCAACTGAAGACATGTAAATTCATTGGGCAGAGCGACACAGTTTGCACTGCTGTAACATAATAGCTGAGCTGATATGACTTAGCTTCCCCTCAGCAGGTTTCTGCAAAAGTCCTTTATATTTAGTTTCTTTAGCAATTCCTTTCCTGCCTTTCCTGACACCTTTCAAAGTTTTTCTTTGGGCACTGGCTGCCTTTTCGCTCATTTACAGTCCCGTCCTTGTACGTTACCGTTTTCAGTGAACTTTTTGTTTTGTTTGTTTGTTAGTTAAGCCACTTAAAAATGGGGCTTCTAACTCAAGTGATGAACTGAAAACAAACAGCTAGCAGCCTGTCATAGCCTGTTTCTTTAGTTGTCTATGAAAAATTCCAAAGGTAACAAAATTTCACAGCACAAAATAGTTTTTTTCCTCACCAACACCTGGCATATTTCAATATGGTGTGCAGTTTGGCCTCAAAAGACAAAATAGGAAACTGGACAGGTGGCAGGCCTAAAGTGGAGGTGGTATTGGAGATCTGGTTAAAATGAATGAATCTCTTTGTACTCCCAAAGGTTGATTCTGTTCATCTGGACGTAGCGTTTTCAGTGGGAGAAGCATCTCATTTGAATAATTTGTTGGATGAAGTTGAAGTTGAACACCTTCAACTTCATTGTTTGAAAATTTGGAGGTCTTTGCAATATTATTCCACGAAGGAGAGATAAGTTGAAGGAACTAGATAGGATTTATTGAAATGGATTGATATGTTTAACCTGTAATGTGAGATAGCGTCAGAGAAAAATGCCTGATTTTACCTACACTCAGCTCCAGGATAGCTTTTTAGCTCAGAAATGGGATGGAGATGGAAATACAGACTTCCACACCGGTGCTTAGTAAGAACAATACAGTGGAAAGTCTTGCTGCGATGACACTGTCACCATCTGTGTCCAAATCTCAAGGCAAGAATAACAAAGAAGCCCGGAACCACATTGTGGGGCTTTTCAACAACTGTCATCAAAAGAGAAATCAAAGCAAAACCAAAACTGTGCAAGTTTGGGTCCGTAGCAAAACCACAAAGCTGCAAGTATGTGCAAGTGAGCAATCCAAAAACAGCAGCACAAAGGAGGTGCTCAAAGAGGCAACCTCGAAGGATCTGTTTAGCTTTCTGCTCTCGCGGGTGGAGTCATTCGGCTCTTTCATTGCACCTCGTATGGTGAAGGTGGAGGTCATTTCTTTCTCGTAGTTACACTGAATGAATGATAGAATATTTAAATTGCACATTAAACTGATCAGAATGTATTCTGTTTATCCCTCTTTACATTTGGATATCTCATTATGATTATGACTACATCTCAGTTCACTGACATAGGGGAGACCGGGGATAGTTGTAACATTTTTGACATTTCTGTCTGTAAATTGGAGCTCTTTTAAGGTAGTGGATTCAAAATGTAATGCAAAGTATTTACATGTCTCTGCTATTAAATAGTGCAGCTATTTTCTCTGCAGCACAATTACCCATTGCATGGTATGGTCTCAAACACGAAGAGTGAAATGTTACAATTAACCCCATAGTCTGGGTTAGTTGTAACATATCCTGGGGTAAAATGTAACACAATGAAATAAGGGTACTAACAAAACATTAACATGTAATCTTTGTTTATTCAACACATGAATGCACTTAGAGCCATTTATGTAGCTGTGTGTGTGTGTGTGACAGAATGCAGACATCTAGCTTTTGAACATATTCCAACCCCCCAAAAAAGACAAATTATGGAAATTTCTGCAACTGAATATTTCATTAATTTTGGTTGGTCTTCCTTGAGTTTGGCCTCATTGGCTCAGTGGGCATTATAACCTACAACTCTTGCACCAATTTTGAACATAATAATGAAGCTGAAAAAATGTAGTTGTTCACCAGCATCGCAATTCCATTACTTTTTATCATGGCTTACCTTGGTGTGGTTTGCAAAGTGCTTCAGAAAGATGAGGAAATCTTTCTCACACCCATCCTGACTTATTTCCACTACCAGTATTTCCTACTGGTCCATCTCTGACACAGTGGTCTGCATAATGTATGTGTGGGAACACAAACAGTGGAGGAATTGTGTTGCCAATGGCATTAACTGCATATACAAATGTGACCAGTGAACCTCTCTCTGCTGATGTCGTTGCCCTAACTTGTTTAATATAAGTTAAAGTAATAGTGTGGCAACTTGTAACATTTGCATTGTTACAACTAACCCAGACTGTTGCTGTTACAACTGACCCAGACTCCTATAGCCATGAACTAGCTAACATTACAGGCAACGGCTAAAACATTAGCACTAAAGACCTACACAGAATATATCCCCATAGACATACAAATAACATAATTTAAGTTTGATGAGTTTAACTGCAAAGCAGATAATGCTATTACAAATTGAAATAAAGTAGAAAAACTTACTTTTTGGCATATAAATTACTTTTTTTCGTGTTAAATTATCTGTGTTTGACAAAATGTGCTGATTTTTCACATGTGATAGCAGAACTGAATTGGGCATGCACAGGATGAGTCACATCATTTGAAACTTAGCCCTGATTGGAGAAATTGGAAGTGTTACAACTGACCCACGTTACAACTATCCCCGGTCTCCCCTACAGACCTGCTTGCTTTGCATTTAAAGCACTTTGCGTTACTTTTTATATATTTGGTGTATATTGAGCCCCCTCCTTATGTCCTCCAAATATTTCAACGAATGCAACCTCAGCAGTGAAACAGCATGATTATGGTTCATGAGATGATTGTTTCTGCTCATCGTTCTGGATTCCAGAGACAACAATTCAACCTAATTACACGCAAACACACAACACAGCGAGTCTTTCTGCTGCTGATCCGACATGAACGAGACGGATGGAAACTCATCGCCACCACACGCTAATGACATCAGCACCACGCGCTTAACTTGTCATGAGATTTTACCCACAATGCCATGTGAACAATGAGCGTGTCACTGGATTCGATGACTGAAGCTGTCAGATGCCGGGCAGGATGTTTGACTTATAACCCGCATGGGAACAGAAACAGACAGAAAGCGATCCGGCGTGTTTATATTCTTCAGAGGGTCTGCAGGTGTTTGAGCGGCAGCACTCACATTTTCATTTGATGGTTTTTCAGCTTCGCTTCACATGTTTTCAATCAGCCGAGATGGCCAAGAATGCAGACCGCAGAGTCAACCGTAGCCTTCAAAATAAATGGATCTATGGGAGAAAGCTGTATTTTCAAAATAAAAGTCCTTAAACGGTGGGAAGTCAGCCGTGCTGGAAAAAAACGAGACGCTTCACAGGTTACTCAGTGTGCAGGTTTAAAGATAGTTTGTTTTAGAATAGTCTGCTACCGTGCTGCACCACAACCATCAAGAAACATCTGCACATGCTCAGTGCTGACCTCGCTCGACCTTAAACAGATGTTTGTGGTTAAGCCTCTATGCTGCAGCTGACCAAGTGAAAAAAAACTTTAAAAAAAGGTTCCTTCAGAAACATAAAAAGTAATCCACCCTCAGCGGTGCAATGAGAACATTAACATCAAAGTATAGTCGAATAAGGCAACGTAATATATCAAAAACTCCTCTGTAGCTCAAACAGTAAGAGGTCACAGGGTATATTTGAAGTATGAATGAAGTTACCACAGGAAAGTGATTGGAAAGTTTTCCTTTTATGGTTCATTATGTTTGCACTTTTTAAATGTTGTCCGTTTACATACGCCATCAGTGTGAAGTTAACAGTTTTTCAAGGTTTTTCTCTTTCACCCATTTGCTCCCATAGTCATGGTGGCGGAGCTGCCATGCATGTGGTTGGGCTAGATTGGGTTTAAACTGCCAACCCTGTGATTAGTGGGCAACCCACTCTGCCCCCTGAAACATGTCTCAGTTTTAAAGACACACTTGTAAAGACGTGAGGTTAGAAAGACCTGCTAGATACAAACCAGTGTGTGTGTGTGTGTGTGTGTGTGTGTGTGTGTGTGTGTGTGTGTGTGTGTGTGTGTGTGTGTGTGTGTGTGTGGCAAGTGTACACAGCTTCAAGAGAAACTATTCTTTTATCATATGCTTGGATATAAAATATATGAAAATACTTTTATGCTTTTGGGGGAATGCACACAATTTAAACATCAAATATCATCACTTAATTTATCTGATCATCACCAGCATCTTATCCAACACTATCTGTAAGAAATATTGCAGAAATATATAGAAATATTATTAAGAGATATTTGAGTTTGTTAGCTGAAAGAATTTGGTCAAGAAAATATTCACCTATTACTCAAACTAACATTTTAAGTTGAACTTAAAGAAGCCAAAAACTGATTATCTGATCGTCACATTACTGTCGTGGTGGTTTTGGTTTCTGTTTGGATTCACAAACCCTCCAGCATGAAATTGTAGTTTTTAATTAATGTCTTCTAGACTTTGCGATTCCTGTTTTGTTTCATTATCATTCTAATAATTTTGAGCTTTAGTTCTCGTTGTGTTATTTGAGTTTCTGTGGCGTTTTGATTACCAGCTTCTGGTTTGTGTCTTCAGTCTTCCCTATCTGTTCCTCTCTCGTTGTCTTATCTTTCTGTGTCTTCGTCCTCCAGCGTTCTCTTGTCTCTGTTTTCATGTTTTATGTGAATCTTCTCATTTCCGTGTATAGTGTGTGACTTTTGGATCCCAGTTTAACTTTAAAGGTTAGTTATCGTCTGTTTCCTGTGTTGGTTTTACTTCCTTGCTCTGCCTGATTTTTCTGTGTTGAGCTGTGCCTCCGGTCTCCAGTCGCCGAATCAGCCCTCTGCTTTTACACAGTCCTTTCTTCTGCTCGTCAGCATATCTGCTGTTGTTGGTTTGAGGATTTTTGATGGTTTCAAATTTTGGACTTTGTTACTTTGTGTTCAGTCTGAATTAAAGGCTCACCTTTTGTTCTATGTCTGACTTGAGTTCTCTAAACTATGACATTTAGGAACGTTTCCCTTTATTTTATTTTATGATAACGGTATTTCAAGGGAGTGCATGTTATTTTTATGCTTTTGATGTTGCATCGCTCATGTTGGCTGTAAGATTTTGCTTCATTAACGGTTGCCCAAATCATGGGTAAATATTACGTGTAGTACCTCCTTTACAAAGCTCTATTAAGATTCTGCTTGTGGGTTTACTGTTAAACATAGCATTTATGTATGAAAGTGTAACACTGTGTTATGTGCTGTGAGGTCTTAAGGATGTCACAGCACTTCACTCTCAGAGTGCGAGCTTCGTTTTGGTTTCTAGAGTTTCCAGAAGTAAAACAGAGATCAGGCTCCTCTCCTGTGGGACCAGCTCCCAGTTTGGGTTCAGGAGACAGACATCTCTGCTTTAAGATCTTTTTGATAAAGCTTATAGTCGGGGCTGGATCGGGTGATACTGAACCCTCCCTTATCCTGCTATAGGCTCAGGCTGCTGAGGGACTTATCATGATTCACTGAGCTTTTCTCCATCTCTACTCATGTTACATCCACTACTGCATGTCACTGACTTTTGTTGGGATTGTCTCATTTTGTGATTCTACTGTTATATTTGTGTGTCTAACAGGAACTGGTGTGCGTTTGTGGTCACAAAGACGGTGAGTTGTGTGGTTGAGGATGGAGTTGAAACCTACGTGAAGCCTGATTATCATCCCTGCAGCTGGGGGAGTGGACAGTGCAGCCGGGTGGTGGTGTGAGTACACACTCTCACACACACTCACACACACACACACATAGTGTGTGAATCAGAGTCATCAGTTTGTGCTCGTCCTGGTTCTCTGCAGTTATCGGACCTACATGAGGCCGCGCTACAAAGTCGCCTACAAAATGGTGACAGAGATGGACTGGAAGTGTTGCCATGGTTACAGTGGAGCAGACTGCAACATTGGTCCAGTTGGTGGAGGAGGGACTCAGATATCCACCACCAGACCTCAGCCCGGACAGGGAGGGGGGACGACCAGTGGACAAGGTGGAGGAGGGCATAGTTATGGGGGAGGCAGTTCTGGATCTGGACAGTCTGGAGGAAACGCGGGTGAGTGGATTTTCATTTTGTTCTTTTATTCACATGAAGTTCGGCAGTTTAAAGAAAAGCTGTGGCTGGAGTGCATGAAGACAAAGACGCACATCCTCAGTCCATCTGCTGCACCATGAGATGGGACTGAATGTAGACACTTTAAAAACCAGCGGAGATTCCTTTTATGAGAATTCCCAGTGAGATTCTCCCTGTTCTTAGGATCTAACACGGCTTAACATTCGACACCAGACCCAGATGGACTCAATAAAAACCAGAGCTGAAGCAGGAACTCAATCGTGCACTGAATCGTTCTTTATTTTCTCTCTTTGCTGTCATCTCAGTAATCATCAGCAAGCTGCAGCAAACAGTAGCATCTGATATTAGTCGATCAAAACTAATCTGCAGCCTTTGCTCACTTCTTCTGGTGAGAGCCAGTTCACTTCGTAAATCAATCACTATTCAACCAAACGGCTAAAAGCTGCTCGCAAAAAGGAGAAAATGGAGCTCGGTTCTCAGTAACATAGTGCTGACCACATGTCTCCTTTGTTTTTCAAACAGGGGCACTAGCTTTGCCAGTGAAACACCATCATCTAATTAGTCAGTAAAAGACTTATGATATGATATCTTCATGCAGAAGCATCTTTTTCCAAGAGATGTGAGAAGTGTGAAAGCAACCAAAGCTTGCATTTGTGTAAAAGAAGCAGCTGGTTGTGTGTGACAGTGTTGACTGCTGTCAGGAAGCTACTGCTGGAAATTCTCAGCAGCTGTTTGTTTAATGTGTGAAATAAAAACTATGACTGAAAGTGTCTCTTGGTGCCGTGACAGGATTCTGTCTATTCTAAAGAATGATAAAAATGGAAATAAAAGAGAAACTCTTTTATTTTATTAAGAGTTTCTGTAACCGCTTCATTTCTTTCCTTAACGAGCAGACAACGAGAAGATGAGACAGCTGGAGGAGAAGATCCGCAGTCTTACAAAAAATCTCCAGGACCTTCAGTCCACCATGAGCACCATGAATGAGCGCTTACAGGAGGAGGGCAGCAGGAATGGACTTGGTGGAGGAAGCTCAGGAGGGAGAAACCCTGCGGATGCCGCTCAGCCCGAGATTAAAGAGACGATTCACAGCATTCAGACCAAACTGGACCAGCTGGACAACCGCACACAGGTGAGCTGGTTTTCAGCTTTACTGGGAGGTTATGTGGACTGAGTAAAGAAGCTAAAACAGGAAAAGATGTGTTATGCTGTTTGTGTTTGTGCTGGTGTTTTAATCAGAAACTGTTTCACCTTCAACAGGCTCACGATAAAACCCTGGTCAGCATCAACAACCACCTGGTGAACGGGAAAGGTAATGAGTTGGAGGGAGGTGTGTCTGGAGGATCGTTAAGTGAAGGACGGCTGAACTCACTGAAGGAGGAGATCCTGAGCGAGCTGGAGAGGAGAGTGTCGCTGTCCTGCTCCTCCTGCCAGGTATCAGACAACTTTAATAAGCCGATATTCCAAAATCTTTCTAGCCGGTGTTTTTCAGTAAGATTAAATTCACTGCTGGATGTTTTCAGGCCGGTGTGGAGGATCTGCGCAAACAGCAGCAGCAGGACCGTGAGAGGATTCGAGCTCTGGAGAAGCAGATGAACGCCATGGACGTCCAGTATCGGCAGAGCCTGGACGGGCTGCGGCGGGACGTAGTGCGTTCACAGGGATGTTGCGACATCATCAGTGACCTCCAAGATCGCGTAACTGATGCTGAACGCAAGATCAGCACGGCCTCTGAGAACTTTGATATTCTGCAGAACCGCCTGGACAGGGAGCTCAGCGGACAAGGTGGCACCAGTAGCAGCGAAAACACTGGGTCCAGAGGACAAGGGTTACCTGTTGGTGGTGAAACTGGCGGGCATGGTAGGGATGCCATGATAACAGAGGAACGCCTGAACAACCGATTGAAGGATCTGGAGCGACGGGTCAACAGCACTATGCAGAAAACCGAAGAGAGCTGCTCATACTTGGAGAACGACGTGAAAGACTACTTCCACAGAGAACTGGACGAGCTGAGGTCCGTGTTTCTGGAGCGGTTTGATGACCAGGCCGACAGGATCGCAGACGTGGAGCTGGACGTGGAGCAGGTCAAGAACAGCATACGTGATCATGACAAGCGGCTGTCGAAACTAGAAAACACCACCTCCCAAATGAACTGGAGGCTGGAGAAGTGTGGCTGTGTAGTGTCTGAACAAGGAGGAGGAGGAGAAGGAAGAGGGAGAGGTGACGGGGGATATGGAGGTGGAAGTTGGGGAGCAGGAGGGGGTGGATCAACAGGAGAAGGAAAAGAGGGGGGTAACAGAGGGGATGGAGGTGGGACGTGGGGAGCCGGAGGAGGAGGAGGAGGAAGTACAGGGGGAGGAGGACGCTGGGGAGGTACCGGGGGAGGATTACCGGGAACGGGAGGAGAAAGAGACAATTCAACCAAGAAGTCTCTGGAGTGGAGAGTGGTGGCTAACGAGGATCAGATTCGACATTTCAACACTCAACTCAAAGACCTGTCGATGTCCGGAGACTCTCTGTATGACAAGGTGAGTCATACATCTGGCTCAGCACAACAAATAATTACAGGACAGATTAAGAATTCCTTGCATGTTCAAATAAATGTCCTCTGTATAAACACCTTAACATTATAGCGCATCGACTAGATTGGACTCCTGAGCCAAAGAAAATCATTTTTCACAATAACTCAAAGACTCTTGATGTGCAACTGAAAGTCTTATTATTCAAAATAATGTTATTTTAAAAGCTCCAAAAGGCACCAACAGCTCGAACAGGATTGAGAGGGTGGGTTTAGTGACCTCAATTAGCTGACATGAAGTTTAGCAGACAGCTAGCTTTCACGGTCACCTCTGTTAGCATTTCTGTGCTAGTTGAAGTGGTCCCACCCAAAATGCTGTATAACTTTAAACTTTAAAGGGGTTATTAATTAAAAAAAGACCCCACAGAGATGTTACGAAGAAGTAAGCTAGCTGTATAGACTGACACTATCCGGTCGTTAAGTGATGACGTGACGAATCCTACTTCCGGGCCTAAAGTAGTCTGCGTTTAATATGGCTTTTGTGTTGTTAACATGTTTAATGTTATGTATTTTCTTCTATTTAATCTCAAAAAGCTCCTAAAACAGTCAGTGATCACTGTTGACCTCCCTCGGCTTTTATTACCGCTAATCATTTATTTAAGCTCAGTTTTTAAAACCTTAGGATGTAACTACAGCCCATCCCATGCAGCAGTATATGAATGACTTACCTCGTATTGTGGATGGATTATCTCAGTTGTTCTCCTGGCTGAAGTTTGGTCCTTTTACAGCATCCTGCCATGCGATTACATTTGTTCCTGACCACCGAGAACACTCACGTTAACTTTTATCGAGTGGAAAAAAAGTTAGCTTGTTTATATTATGCTAACATAGCTGTGTCGCTAGCGGTCACGTAGCACATCATTATATACCAGCTAGCCAAACTTCAGTAACCCTACAAACGTCACTGCTGTTTAGTTTTCTGTCTTCATTTATGTTGGAAGTGATAACAGAGATGTACGTTTTAATTTGTTTCCAAAACCCCGCAGTCAGGACATGCTATATTGTATTTAGATAGAAGCTAGCGAGCTAACTCCCTGCTAACTTCTAACTCCGTTAAATGTCATAAATTCCGTTTTCATGGATGCCTGGATGTTAAACTCAATTGTTACACCTGGTAGAGCAGAACGCTGATCATTTTATTAAAGATAAAAGACTTTAGACAGTTTTTCAACTCTCATTAATGCCATAGTGATCGTTTGATATATGGACCTGCAGCGGAGTTTAGGCCCAGACACGGCTAGTGACGTCAGACTTAACGACCGGATTTATTAAACTGGGTTGTAGACATGTTTTTCTGCTGTAGAGTTGGGAATTTTAACATTGCCTCCAGTGGCCATTCTGAGGAACTGCAGTTTTTTGGCAGATTTTATTTTGTGGGTTTTTTTTATTCCTAAAAGTTGCTGCTTGGTTGGATGTTTTTTATCTTCACCTTTATCTTATTTCGCAAAGTTTGTAATATTAATCAACGCACTTAAATTAAAACTGTGATGTGTGGATTATAAACTGACTTTTGTGTCAAAGAAGCTCAGATTTTGTGACTATGCAGTCATCTCATTTGTTAATATTTAAATCAATAATCAGGTTTTGGACCTGACCGATGACGTCGGTAAAATCAAAGCCCTGACCGGTGATCACGGAGAACACTTTAACCGAATCGTGACAGTGGTGGAGATGCTGGGCGAGGACTGCGAGCTGTGCGGGAAGGTGGAGGAAGAGCTGCAGAAGATGAAGAATTATTCCCAGAATGCGCTATCCAATATTCAGAACCACATCAACAGAATCCAGAACAGACTGGATTCAGAGGGAGACAGCTGCTTCCAGATGTGCTCAGTCCTGCAGAGTGAAGTCAGTGTTCTGAGGGATGATGTCAGGAGGTGCACCAACCAATGCAAGAGCAACCCGGACATGACCACAGGTCAGATCTGTTTTTTGTTTTTTTTAACTTAACCTCATCTCCTGGTAGAACTGGTAGGGATGTAATACTGGGGCAGGAAAGGGTCAGAGTTCAGAGTCTGGACCGCTGTAGGGACAAAATTGCCTCTCTTTCTCTGTGTCCTAAATCCTGGACACAGATGGGAGCCACTCGAACACAGAATGTAAAATATGTGAGGGATCTTGGAGAATCCTGTGGGCAGTTTTAATTGTCTGTTTTTCACACAGGGCAGACAGAGCTCTAACAGGATGTCCATGAACAGCTTGTATTGGTCTATTATGTCTGCTCAAAGTTTCTTCTGATGTAATACTCAGGGATTTGCTGGGTGGAATGGGGCATTTTCCTCACTACATTTCTGTCCCTGTGTTAAATTATTTCTATCCCTGGTGGAGATATAAAAATATAAACATTTATCCCCCGCTGTGATTTTTAGCACTGCATCTTGAAACTGTCTACAGCACAGTCATATCCAAAATTGATTTCCACCCCGTATTCATAATCCTGTGACCGCAGAGATGAGTCTGCAGAAGGAATATTCTGGAGTCTTTTCAGTATGTGGCCAAGCACTGCTGTTTCAGTGTGAAAACTACAGCTAAGTAAATAAAAGATGAATTAAGAGGATTCAGCTATGTCGAATCATCTGCATTTGAATAATCTACAAAGATGAAATGCGTCTTCTTATTTCAACGTGTTGAACTGCAGTTATGCACCAGGGTGTCCTGCATTAGTAGCCTCTTTTATTTGCGTCTGAAGACATGTTATTTGCATGGTTCGCTCTGATGGTGGAGCTGCTGTGATGAGCTGATAGTGAGCTCCTGACCAAAATACAGTCATTTCTGATACTGATTTTTTCAAGCATCAACATATTTTAAGGGGAAAAAAATCCTGTAAAGCAAAGTTTAATTAAATAGATATTTTTGTTTTTACCACTTGAACACATAATTCATAGGCAAATTCAATCCCCAATAGGTGTTGATCATGCTAGACCTGGTGGCACAGATGACAACAGTGGACCGCTGGATCCTGCGAAGCCTTTAGATGGCCATAGCGTGAATGAAGGCATCAACAATAACCACCTGAAAACGCTGCAGGGCGAACTGTCCAATGTCATCCTCACCTTCAGCTCCATCAACGACACCCTGAAGGGTCTGGAGCACACGGTGCAGAAACACGACAGCGTCATCACGGACCTCGGTGAGCCGAGCTCAGGAACAAACATAGCTTTGCATTAAATGCCTCCAGCTAGTGTTCACTCTGTCACCCTCTAAATCCTGACAGGAAATACTAAGGATAAGATCATCTCTGAGATAGACAAAGTCCAGCAGGAGCTGACAGAGCACATCGAAGACAACCGGAATCGTCTGGATAAGATGGACAGGGACATTCGGCGATTTGAGAGTACAGTGCTTGAGATGGGAGACTGTAAGAGGTCTGGAGACGGGCTTGAGAAGAGGCTGTCGAAGCTGGAGGGAGTTTGCGGACGACTGGATGGGGTCTCTGACTCCATCCTCAAAATCAAGGAAGGTATGGTTCATTTTGATGGTCGTGTCTATAATAATGGATTGCATTTATATAGCGCTTTTCGAGACCCTCAAAGCACTTTACACTTCCACTATTCATTCAAGCTACAGTTGTAGCCACAGCTGCCCTGGGGCAGACTGACGCCATCTCTGGTCATCACCAGTAGGCGGCAGGTGAAGTGTCTTGCCCAAGGACACAACGACCAAGACTGTCCGACCCGGGGCTCGAACCGGCAACCTTCCGATTACAAGACAAACTGCCAACTCTTGAGCCACGATCGCCCCAATGTTTACTACTATGTTTACTCTTCCTTTAAAAAGCCTATCATGTGTTTTCATCTTGGACATGCAAATTTGTATTTGAGCTGGTAACAAACACAACATGTGTGCCGGTGTCTCCGTGCCTCACTGAGGTTCAGATGATTCAACATGGAGAACATATTGAAATCGGGTATAAAAAGAAATCAATCAAGGAAAAATAAAAACAGTTTCATCGTTCATGAGAAATTGTTTTTCCATGTAGACTTGCATTGTGAATAAGCAGGACAATAATTCAGGAAGAGGAGATTATGTTGGGTTTTTTCTAACCCGTGCATCTGTTAGAAAGGATGTTTACTCCATCTTTCCCTGGTATAGATACTACTCTGAGTTGCAGGTCAGCTAGAATGTTTACCTGTCTGCTAGTTATCACTTCCACTAATTAAAGTAACTACTTTTTGCTAAACATAATAAACCAGATGGATGTAACAGTAGTTCATCTTTGTGTACACTCTATGTACTTACATGTTGCAGGATATATTTACAACACCGGGCTGGCACCGTGTCCTTACTGGGACACTACAGTGCCCAATATGTGCAAATCAAAACTCCAATCGTGCTGCGGACCGACAGCTGATGCAGCTGTGCTCCAGCTGTGTTGCTGTGGTCAGAAAGTGAGTTCTTCAGCTGGAATTCAGAGAAAGTGAGCTTCTCATTTCTCTAGAAACATCTTTCACTGTGTTTTTTCTGTCCTGACGTCTTCAACTGGATGACGTGAGGAAAAAGTTGAGGGTACTGCCGCGTACCAAGTGTGTCATGTTACACGAGAAAGACGAACATATGTTCCTCGTGCTGATTTTGATGTTTTGATGTTTTCCGTGTTTAGGACTGAACAAACACGTTTCGAGTTTGTGGACGTGTGTTTCTGGTCTGAATGACACCGTTATCCGTCATGGAGGTCTGCTGGACTTTATCCAGAACGGCCAGGACGACATCCACAGCAGAGTGAAGAACCTGAACTCGAGCTTGAACCAGGTCTCCCGAGACCTGCAGGGTTTGTCAGAGCATGACCTGACGGGTGAGCTGCTCCTTCCTCTGATTCTGTTTGGGGGGTTTTCAGCTACAGTGTGATTTCTCAGCACAGCTCCCCTCTGATCTGAATAACATGAAAAGAGGGTTGCAGGGTTTTTATTGGCTTGATGTACTGACTTTGTCTTGGGGACCACCAATCATTACAACAGTGCTCTCAGACAGACTTAGATCTCTTAGATTAGATATTTATTAACATCCTGATGTGCTGAAATCCTCACAAGGATATCTAATATAGATAGACTGATGAAAGGTGAAGCTTCTCCGTGTTTACTACAGTTTACCACATGTGAAAGTAAATGTACAGGATGAGCTGCTCAGTTATGTTATTAATATGAAGCGCAAAGATATTTATCAGAGACGTTTGATGAAGTTCCTGAAGTACAGTAAACGTTTTCAGTAACTTTCTGCCCTCTGCAGGACGAATCAAGCAGTACTCAGAATAAACTGGAGGGTTTCACAATAATGATTCAGAAAAAAACACAACGCACGTAAGAAAAAAACTGTGAGAAAGTACGTTCATGGTGTTTTGTTTTCTAGGCCCGGCACTGCTCAGCAGAGGTTTGAATGCTCTTTTGATTTACTCACTAACTGCAAAGCTAAAAGGGAGTTTGTGATGTCATCAGATCCAGAGGAAACTCCAGAGTTTGTCAGATGTACATGTTGTTTGTTGTTCTCTGTTTCCACTTGGAATATGCGCCTGGATTGTGAAAACTAATAATAATAGTAATAATAAGAATAATAGTATCCACAGCTCCACGTATGAAAAAATAAAAACTTAAATGTGGCATCTTTTCCTTCAAAGGTCACCTCTTTCTGCACCTCTGGACCGCTTCCTGCTCAGCTTCTATTTTTAAATTTTCCTCCTGAAGGCTCATTTTGACCTCATTCCTAGTGCAATTTCACATTGAACGTATTTAGAGAGCATACTTGTGATCTTTATATTAACAAGAAGATCCACCAGGACTGTGCTCTTGTTTTGTTGGCTTCTTTCTTCACATTCGTGGACTTGTGCAGCATGAATTTATCCCCCAGAGTGAAACCTCCAAAGAAGAGTTCATCTGTAATGTTGTGAATTGACTTTGTGTAGCGCGCAAGAAGGCAGAAGGTAAAGTGACTTTTGCCCACCACCTACCCTATTTGCCTATGGCTTCATCCTCTTTTCCCCAAATAAAATTCAGGTTGAAGGGTTGCTGTGAAATCTAAAAATAGCAGTCATGTTGGAGGCGGTGCACGGCTGCTCAAGGAGAGGACCTTGAAGGAAAGATTGCTAGGTTGGAAGAGGCTGCGAGGTTTTTATTTTTACTTTTATAGACAGAGCAGTAGAACTTTATTATTGCACTTTGCAACTTGTAACATTTGTTTTATTTCACTGTCGATCTGTTTGATGATGCATCAGCAGCCAACAAACAACAGCTTGAACTAAACCTGCAGATTTTGTCTTCAGTGTGTCGTCTGTTGTTCCGTGTCATTAAATATTAATGCCAAGTGAGCTGTAAAAAACTGTTTTGAAACTAAACCCTTCAGCTTCCCTTTCTCCAGTGAACTTAATGAACAGTAACGAATGATTGCGCTTGAATTACTGGGTGAATATAACGAAGCTTTCTAACATTTTAAAGTCTGTTGGCTTCATATCCAGTCAAGTCCAGTAGAAGTCTATGATCTCAGGATGACTAAAATGTTACAACAAAGCTGAAGGTTTGTGTCATTGCACAGGCCCACCAGGCCCACCTGGACCTCAAGGACACCCAGGAGAACGAGGCTTCAATGGGCTGCCTGGCCTCCCAGGGCCCCCTGGATTTCCAGGACTACAAGGAGAAATTGGCCCACCTGGTGAGATGGATATTTTACATTTATAGAGTGTGTGATATACAGGAAGACTAAAAGTCGTGAGTAAAGCTATTACTAAGCCAGCTAACATACCTAAAATCATATTTTTTTCACTACTTCCTGTTCGTTTTTTCACATTAAAAGTACAGGCTAAAAGCTCACTACACTCAAAAACAATGATTTTCACCCTTAGTAAACAGTAAGCAATAATTTTGAGCAAAAAGCAACTGAAATATATAAAATAATAAAATTTTCAAATCAAATGTTTATTTATAAAAACAAATTATCATGAGGAAAAATGGGTTTGGTATAAACTGAATGGGCACCAATCAAGTAAATTTAAATTTACCATCAAGTACTTATGTTTCAAAATTGCACGGACAATTTGCTTGTGATAAAATTAGTTAAAGTCAGCATTTTGGACGTAACATTTGTTTTACTGTAACCTGAAAATTCTTGAGGAAGTCAGAGGCATCATTGGAGGCTGATGAATGTTCATCTTCAGCAAAGCAAACAGCCGACATGTTTCTGTTGTTTGCTTTCTCACTTCTATTTGAAGTTAAACACACTGTTAACTGGTTGCTTTGGGTTTTATTGTTGCACCTTTTTATTATTCCACTAAACATGTCCTCTGGTTTCTTGCAGGTCCCAAAGGGGAAACAGGTACGTCTTTAATTAAGAGAAAAACCGGCTGAAGTAGAAGAACAGTTGTGTGCAGTATTTTCACTGTGATCTGGCTTTTGTTTGTTTCTCTCTGCAGAGCGGTGTGTGTGTTTCTCATTGTGTCTTTGTATCTTCTCAGGCCTTCCTGGCGCTGATGCTCAAATCCCCAAATTGTCGTTCTCTGCTGCTTTAACTGCCCCCATGGACAGAGCAGGAACCATCGTCTTTGACAAGGTCTTTGTCAACGAAGGAAATTTCTACAACCCGAGAACAGGTGAGCACGAACAGAGGCTTGCATCTGCAGGTTGTCCACTAGTCACAGGGTTAAGAGTTCGGACTCTAATCTTCTCCTGGCATTGTGTTGATGTCGATAATTAACCTATAAATTACTTTGATGTTATTTTATGTCCATATTTACTTCCTGTTTGTAATAACTGAAGTAAAGTGATATATTTAAAGGTCAAAAATTAGGATGTTGTTTGATGATCACTGAACTCCAGTTTAGAAACAGTTTCCTAGTTTTGATCAGAACTGAAGCCATCTGCAGCTTAATGAATGTAAAAAAACAACCTGTTACATATTAAACTAATGCATACATTTCCTGGTTGATCTCTGCTTTAATATACTGTGAACCGGTTCCCTGCAGGTATCTTCACTGCACCTGTAGATGGAAATTACTACTTCAGCGCCGTCCTGACAGGTCACAGGAACGAAAAGATCGAGGCAGTCCTGTCAAAGTCGAACTACGGCATGGCCCGCGTGGACTCTGGAGGCTATCAGCCTGAGGGCCTGGAGAACAACCCCGTGGCCGAGGCTAAAGTTAACCCGGGCTCTCTGGCCGTCTTCAGCATCATTCTGCCTCTGCAGACTCAGGACACGGTGTGCATCGACCTGGTGATGGGCAAACTGGCTCACTCTGTGGAGCCGCTCACCATCTTCAACGGCATGCTGCTGTATGAAGACAAGTGAGCATTTATATCGATTTTTTGTGAACAAAAAGGCCTGAGGACCTGAACAGCGCTGTTTAAGATTCATGACAAACCCACAGGAGACGGGTCCATAAAGTATGATGTCACTTCCTAATTTGGGAGTGATCGAGAACTGATGACAGAGTATTTTTCGATGAAGCTTCCTGGTTGATTTCAGCATCAGTATAACGTGTTTTTAACAGATCACACAGACTGCACAGAAAACTTTTTCTTCAGAGGAGGCTTTACGTCACCTCTCATGTGGATGCCAGAGTGGATTTACTATAAACCCAGTCAGCTGATCTGATGTAGTCACATGGTCTGACCTCAGAGCAGCGCTGTGAGAACTGACGTCCCTGTAAACCAGGATAAGCTGATGCCTGCCAGACCTGCTTCCTCCTACTAGAAAGCCTCTGGAAACACACCGACGCATGTGGTGAAGAGTTCCAGATTTAACCGTGTAACGTGCTGTTAGTGCCCTCTATAGGCCGCAGAGCTCATTACAGCAATAATGTGAACAAGCATTCTGATGATTTATAGATGATTGGCTGCCACATAAAGTTTTTACTGAGGGCGGTGCTACAGAAAGTTTGTGAAGTCACAAAAATGCTATTAAAGATATCAGTTAACGATCATTAGAGCGGTAGATGTTGAGATAAAGTGGATGTTTATCAAATGTAAGCCCCCTTCTGGGCAAATGAGCATGACTTTAAATGTTAATGCACTGTTACTCGTACCCACCACTCAGTCCACTCCCCCTGTGAAGCGCTTCCTGCCACAACCGCTCCGTCTTGTCCAGATGTTGCTCTGCAGGCATTAGATGCTGACAGATGTAATCAGGTGGTGGGTCAGGTTTTCCACGAGGATGATGTTTAGTGCTGAATAGTGATTTATGAGCCTTCACTCCTGCCCCCTGATGGAGGTTTCCGTCGTCTTTTCTGTTGAGCAGATGTGCTGTTGATTCTTTTTCTTGATCTTCATCATTTTTAAGTGGAAATTGAAAAATGTCATCCCCCAGAAAATGAAAGGATACGTGCTGTTACCTTAAGAGGGGCGAAAACAGAAAGTGGAAAACGGAAATTTTTCTAGCACGCTCTTTGAAATATATTTTTCATTGCTGCAACCAGGTAGATTTAGTGCTTAAAAGGAACAAAACAAAGACTGAAAATAAGCCTCTTAACATGCAAAATTCTTAATTACAGAGAAACAAACTGCTCAGACTTTTCCGTACAGCTGTGCCTGTGACTGGTGAATCTTTGGATATCTGTTATTACTGATGGTGGGATATATCCCATCGCCACCCCAATGCCCTACCCTCACAGGTCAGTGGTCGTCATGGCAACATGAGACGTTGTGACTTTACATACGATGAAAGAAAACCAAAGAAAGCTTTTTTGCTCTGATGCTTTCTAACAGCAGAATGTTTATCTATTTTCAATCTGTGTGGATTTTCTTTTTAAACTGAGATGAGTTCACATTGTGAATGTTTTTATATTAAACAGCACTTTTTCTTGTTTTTATTGTCATTTTTATGTTCTAACAAATATTTATCACAGAATTTCACATTTATGGACAAACGTTAAAGGATGGAAATACTCCGTATTTTCTTACTGTCAAGAAATACCATAAAAGCACAGTGGTGGAAGAAATATTTTGATCCTTTACTAAGTAATAATACCACATTGTACTGTACTTAAGTAAAGAGAGTAACACCACTTGTAAAAATAAAGAATTACTATTAACGAGTCCTGCAGTCTAAATGTTATTTCAGTAAACAGCATTAACTGTCAGCAGACAGATATTGTTTGCTTTAAAACCCAGAAACCAAGCAAACTCTTACAGATGCACGATCTGTTTTTTCTTCGACACACAGAAGGAAATAAATTCATTCGGCATTTTATTACGAGTATAATCCACATTTGGTTCTGTACTTTGTATTTGTGGCAGTGAAAGAACCAGACATTTATTACAGATCATTGTTTACATTAGGATAACATATTTTTTGGTCTCTTGCTCTTATCGTGTGCTTATGCAGACATGGCTGATATATAGAAGAATGCTATGAGGAGTGTCTATATAATAAGCTTGTTTATGTTACCTTCGGTTGAACAGTTGTTTAGTGAGCAATGCTTAATTTCTGATAAAGCTTTTAAGATGACTAAAACATAAATGGGCAGATGCACTGGTAAAACATGCCCATCCAGGAAGACTGTAGAGCAGGGGTCTGAAACTCGCAGCCCGGGGGCCACTTGTAGCCCATGTCACCCCTACTTGCGGCCCGTATTTTGACCTGAAGAAATTTAATTTGGCCGTCGAAGTTACTTTTTTTGTGAGGGAGAATTTGTTTGTTGTTGAGTGCAATGTTAAAATAAGTTCTTTAAAAAGCAAAAAATGATGTAATATGATGGCAACATGATCAGAGAGCACAAACATGTTGAGGGACTGGCTGTGTTAGTTCAGTGAGAGTCAAAAACTAATGTGTACGCTTATGTCTGCATTTTAATTTTGTCAGGTCAGACAATATTTGAAATTTAAACAAAACACTACATTTTCAGAAATATTTGTGGGTGTTTTCTCATTTGTTTGTTTGTTTTTTTGTACTACTTGAAGACAAAAGTGGCCGTGGCCTGCTGCTCGCTTAAGTTTGAGACCCCTCCTGTAGAGAAAGTCCTCCTCAAAACAGTAGCTGTTAGCGGAGGTAACCCCAGCTCTGTGAGTATGTGCATAGCCCTGAATCTGTTCACCCTTGGTTGTGTAGGGTGACATACTGTAAGTCTCTCAGGCCCGGTTCCTGAGAAGGACATCTATGTTTCACTGGATCCAGTAAACCACTGGTGAGGAAGGAACATGGCAGTCAGTTCAACAGTGGGGCTGAGTCATGAGTTGTAATCATATAAAGTATAAAAGATGAGTGTATTGTCCAGCTCCTAACTGTAAAGGCCACATGTGTCTTAAACCTGTGTTTGTTTTAAAGGCCATCAGAGGCTGATACCTGGGATTGTACAAAGACTTCCAGTATCAGTCTATGAGAGAACAGCTCCTGGCTAAACACCTTCCTGATGGTTTCATTGTTTCAGATCATCCTGAATAAAATATGAAGTTCATTGTGTAAGTTTTGGTTATTCTCAGAGTTATAAACGCTGTGAAAGAAAGACAGAGATGTGGATAATTGTCATGATCCCCGCATCCCGCCAGCTGACGTCTGTCAGACGCTATGTTTTGTTTTTTCCCCTCTCTCGCTTCTGCTCTCTCTTTCTCTCTCGCTCTCCCCTGGCCCACGCACCTGGGGATGATCAGCACACCTGCCGCTGATTAGGACGATTGGCGTGCTACTTAAGATGGCAGACCGGCTCTACTCGTTGCTGGATCGTTGAGCCATCAGTGTCAGTCGCCCTGCTACTTGCAATTTGAACTTGTGAGTACTTCTGAACCTGGAAACTAACCGATTGTCTGTATGTGAGCATGAGCACGAGAAGTGGTGGAGAGAAGAGGAGCTGTTTGGGCTTAAGGAAGCTGTGTGGAAAGGATCATATTTTCCAAAAATTAATGTCATGTTGCGTTAAATAAGATGAAAAATTAGAAACTGAAATGTTTTTCCAACCAGAGGAGTCGCCCCCTGCTGCACATTATAAAGAATGCAGGTTTTGTAGCAGCTTCACTTTTCACCTGGAGAGACCTTGGGTATTTGTCACACTCGTCTACTGATGAATAATTTCTTCTGTCATTAAAAAAACTATTAAATCCACAGTCTATATTTCTGAAAACCCAGCAGGTTTGGCTTCTGCGCTGTCATTAGAAAAAATGCAGCATTGAATCCAAGTCTAACACATGAATACCAGATACACAGATCAGCATCTTTACAGTGTCTGTTTTTAATTCTCACAGTTTGGTAATTCATTGGCATGCTGCGCAGACCGTGAGGCTGAAATGTCTCACTCTGTGGTTGGAATAAAAATTAGTTCAGGTCCTCCAGTAGTGTAAAGAAACATAATGAAGTGACCAGTGTAGTAAGATATTAAAAACAGCAGTAATATATGTTAAAATATACAAATTCCTCTGTTTTAAAATATGTGACCTGTTGAGTTCACCTGAGCGGGGTTGAAGTTCCTGGGAACAGATTTCCGGACTGGCTGATAGCTCTGTTCAACGGTGATCGTTCACAATAGATATAGATGGCCTCCTTTACTCGTCTTTCAAACCATCTGTCTTCTCGGTCCAAAATGTAAACACTAGCATCCTTAAAGGAGTGACCTTTGACCTTCTGATGCAGATGTACAGCTGAGTCCTGTTGAGGTGATTCTTCTATTTTGTGCCTTTTGTTTTTCCTGCGTAGAGACCCGAGGACTCTTTGCTGCACTGTAGAGCTGTTTAGTTTCTGTCTGAGGGCGTCGCTGGGTCGGAGTCCTCCGGGATTCAACAAAATTCAACTTTCTCTGAAAAACTTTTTTTGACAGTGTTGTTCTGTTTGTCATTCGGTTTCTCCCAGGTTGGTGTCTGACCTTGTTTCCTGAGAATCCTCACTGATTTGATGAAGGCCCAGTTGGGAATTTACTTAAAACACATTCAAAACCTGTTCCTTCCTCTGTAAACGGAGTGTCAGCTTCAGTGTTGAGCAGAACCTAAAGAAGTCCAGCTGCCCTCTTTCTTTAACATCTCAAGGCTGCCATGACCGGGATTACTGAGATCCTACACAGACAGTGCATTGCAGAAGTAAAAACTATTTAATTAGCATACAATTACCATTTTTTCTATATGAAGGTTTCTAATTTACAACCCTATTTTTTGGTTAAGATATAAAAATTCCTAAAATTGTTACCAACTAAACATTATACCTCTTGGATTCTTGGATTACTTACTACTATTAGTAGGGTTAGTATTAGTAGTATTAGAACAGGTTATAGCCCTGATTCTTGGTTATTACAGAGAAATTACCACAAATGTTTGCAGTTATTACATTAAAGAATCGAACATATCATAATCACATTGTTACCTTCAAAGAAAAGGGATATTATTAAACATTTGTAACTACCCATCTGTGTTTTGTGCCGAAGAAACTTCCAGTGAGGTTGAACTGGGGTCATGTCATTCAGTAATTTGTACCACAAGATGAATCCGCCTTTAAGGCAAGTCGTTAAAATCACATTTTTATTTACAACCTAACGGCAAGGCTTCCTGAGGAAATATGGGAAAGGGCTAAAAAAGAATCAAAACAACAGCAGTGCACTTTGGAAACTATTTCGGCACTGGTAACACGCTGCCCCTGGGTAATGAAAGCTTCAGTTAAAATTGCAGATGATATTTACAAAAATAGCAGTAGTCATAGCAATAGAAGAAGTAACACAGTACATTGTGTTGTTGTCAAAAGTGCTTTGAGTGGTATTCCTCTGCAGCTTTGTTCCCAGCACAGAACAAAACTCAGCAGGGTCTTATGGGTAGACTTCTGCTGCAGGCAGGTGTTTCCAGATGTGCTGTCAGAGTTCTCCTGAAGAATAACAAAGAAACGGTGGAGGTTGCAGCAGACAACGAGACTCCTCGAGATGAACCAGAGCTGTTATCAGCCCAGAAACCAGTGAGCTCTAGAGTCTGTGCAGCCGCAGTCTGTGTGCAACAGCACAGACAAATAACAGAATCAAAAATCTGTGTCTTCATAGGGCATTTTAACTTTAAAGGACTGAGAGACACAACGATAATCATCTGCAAGCAGCAGTGAGGCAGAATGGAGCTTCCAGCACAGTTCAGGCTGCACTTCTGTGACTGTATTTTGGTGATTTGTGCAGAATTAGAGGTCTCCATTCTTAGAAAACTCTTATCCATCACACCACTGCAGTCAGGAAGACATCAGATTATTCTAAATTTGTTCTACAGCCGAACAACAGCAGCAGCATAAAGAATCCAAAAAATAAATAAAAAATAAAAATCACATTTTACTTTGTTGTTTCAGCTAAAAAACCACCAAACAAACAAACAAGTTTTTTTAAACTGAAAGAATAAAGTTATATCACTTTTGAGCTACTGTAAGTAAAATATACTAAGATACTAACAGTGGTGTCGTTAAACGCATAATATATGGAGCCGTGTTTTGCCGGCATTAATGTAAATAATTGTAAATCAGAGTTTTGCCAGAGGCAAGAATCAAACTAGTCCTTTAGTGTGCAGAATTTATAGCCTATGGGTTTCTCACTCACCAAACGCAATAAACACAGATATAAAAATACATTTAGGCAATAAAAACATTTGTCAAAGCAAAATCATGAACGTAAACACACATTGCAAATTTGACTATATTGAAATGAAGTGGCCTGATTTGTTTCCTGCATGCTGTGATTTGCATTTAATTTTACTGTGCTGAATTCTTCTACCAGGACTTTGGTGGAAAGCACAAATAAACTGTACCATTATTGGAATGTCTTGGTGTTGTTGTAAAACTTAAGCATAAGAAAAAGACAGAGGAAAAGACAACTGTGAGTTGAACGAGGTGCATTTTGATAAGCACGATTTTAATACATACATGTACATGTACAATACAAGGTTATGGACAATATCTGCAATGATTAAACAGTCATCATTCTGGTTCTCTCCGACTGTAAGTGGTAGAAGCATTGCCAATGTATGACTGTGTATTATAACTACCTAACAATAAAAATGCACCAGGTTGTTCCTGTTGGTTTGGGTTAGAGAGTGGTTGTTATGCCCTCTCAACATCTCTTCCATCAACTAGTGGGTGAACGTTTTAAGTGAGAGGCACAAACTGCCGGTGCATGTTCATGTTTTCTGCATATTCTGCTCAGAGTTGATTTGCATAATTCAGAGTTCAGTTACACTGGGTCTTGGTGCACCCCCTCACTTCATGCTCTGTCTGAAACAAGCAGCTCTGTGCCCTCTCCCTTTGAACTAACTTTCTTCTGATTGGCTGCCTCTGCCAAGATGAAGGCTTGGATAACAGGAGTGTGGAGCCTCTGTGTTCATAGCAAGAGCTGCGTGCCTGAGATGACCAAAATTTAACCCCTCTCCACACACAGCCTTGAGCAGAAACTCTTAAGGTGTCACAAACTTTGGAAATGTTTTATTTAGGATTTCAGATCTAACTTTCCATTGAAGTTGCACATATGTAATTTGGCCCCGGTGTACCAAATAGGTGACAATTTTTAAAAATGTGGCAGATATTAATCTAAACTTAGACCCAACCAGATTGACAGAGGAAGTGAGGAGGTTATGCTCATTTGAGAGCTGTTTGGACTTCACTTCAATTAAGTGGCTGGTGTTGAGTTAATCTGCTGGGTAAGAAAGAAGAGTTTTCTTCTTTTCCAAACCTATGCAGTGGGCCGGATATCAGTCTTTGCCGACGGTTCTGGCCCCAAGGGCCTTACGTTTGTTACCATAATCTGACATCAATTAAACCAAAAATGTGGCTTTAATATTAAATATCACAGTAAATAAAATAAATAATGTGATGCTAGTTTTCCACAGTTCAGACAAACAGCATTTATTTTATGCACACCCCTGACAGCTAGATTGAGTAAAGGCAGCTAGGGGCCCCTTAGGGTGGTAAAAATATAAAGTTTGTCAGCTTTTAGGGGCCCCCCACTGGCCTGGGCCTCAAGCAACGCCTCTGGTTATCGTCTTAATTTAAGGAGTTAAAAATATAATGCTCTTTATTGTGGAAATTACCGCACTGGTTGGTTAGGTTGTAAGAAAAGTTAAAAAGCGCTGCTTTTTACGAGGGGCACTTGAAGGCAACAGCAAGACAGCCTGTCAATCGTCGGTCGGCGTCGGTCACCTGACTCAAACTCCGAATCACGTGACTGTTATTCCATCCTCGCCATTTTGCAATGTGGGAGAGAGAGAGAGGGGCCACTTTTTATGGCTAACGAATAAAAGAAAGCGGTTTATGTGCTGAGGACAAAGAGCGCCAAACTTCTCCGTGTCCGTGAGTATATTTTTATTTCCACACACCTTCGCGCTCCTCCGTTACCCATTAACCACCAGCAGCACGGACGCGTCCTTGTACATTCATGTGTTTCTCTGCTAGCAGTGTGTGAGACTCGTGTGTGTGTGTTTGACTAGCAGGCTGTGAGGCTAACAGCGGAGCTAACAGCGTGTGCCAGGATCCTTTTGACTTTTCCCTTTTTTTTTAAACGTGAAAGTGTTTTTGTAGCGTGAAGGCAGCAGTGTGTTGGCTCACATCAGCGGGTAAAAGGCTGCTTTTTGTGTGAGAGCTCACACCGAGAGGCTGTGTGCAACTTCGTCCTACAGGGGAGTGAAAGTGGATGGAATATTTTTAGATCCTGACATAACAGGTGCTCATCTGAGACGGGTTAAAGCACATGATGGAGTCCAGAGAGAAGCTGACTGATCGCAGGCGCATAAAAAGGAGTCGGATGCAGCTTATTTTGAATTCCTCCTCATCACAGAATTCAAAATTCAGCTGGATGGATGAATGCACTACAACATCCCGCCGTGGTTTTCCTTCCCATGGAAAACCACGGTGAAATCAAAACATGTGTTTGTTCCACATGTTTTGATGTTTTCACACAGAAGCAGAAGTAGGAGAAAGAGGAAGTTTGTGGTCAGAAAGTGAGAAGGAGGGCAGTGTTATGTCATGTGGAGATGGAAGGAATTCAGCCAGAGCAGTTGTGCCCGTTTCCTCTTCAGCTTCCCATGTAAACAAATGCACATGGTGCACAAGGTCTGTATTGACTGTGCAGGGACAGGACTTATCAGGAATGAGTTAAGCTGTCACACTTATCCCATTAGTCGATTGACTGATTTCCTCTCACTAACTTCTTGGTAAATACTCAAGTGATAAATGTCATTAGTACAGATTTATTTTAAAAGACAGAGAAAGATCAAAATGATTTTGCAGTCTGTGTGGCAGTGATTCTCAAAGTGTGCCACACAAGAGGTTTTTTTTAATAGTTAACACCTTTTTTTAATTACAAGATCATCCAATTTATAGCTAGCTAGGAATGCATCATACAATTTAATCCTTCTAAAAAGCATAAAATTCGCATTTATATGATGAATCAACAGGATATGTCGGATCCAACAACACAAATGTTTTTGTTCAATAAAATAAATACTATACAAGAAGGAGGTCAGTTAAACTGAATGTTTAAAAAAGTGATTCAATAAATAAAAATGTAGATGTGATCCAATATGGAGCTTAAGCCTGAAATGTGGGATCAGCTTTATTGAGTAAGTATGTGTACACATATGAGGAAGTGAGAGTGTAGATAGACAACAGACAGTGCTGACAACAACACAGCATGTTTGTTGTGCAGAGTGTGAAGATGTTGGAGTAAATTATGAAATAAGGGATGGATAACAAGTTACTATATGTACAATATATAAATGAGGATTGACCCTCAGGTGTTGATCAGGTGACCCACGTGCCAAAAGGCTGCTCTCTGCAGTTGTCCTTTCCAGTAAAGGCAAAAGTCCCCCAGAAATCGTGATATGAGGCGGTTTGATACAGATCTTCTGTGTCTGTCTTCTTGGCAGTGAAGCCAGTAAGTGTCGCAGAGTGTGGTCACAGTCCATTAATTATCCATAGCCATTCACCACAGCCACAGTCAGCTGATGGAGGAATCCAAACAGTGTGTTGATTCAAACTGATTTCATACAGCAGAAGCGATGAGGGAGAGCTGTAGCGAGCAACATGGACGCTTCGCAACAGCGAGCGGTTCAACATTCAGGCCACAGAAACATTGTTTTGTAAATACGTGTCAGATTTTCATCATCGTCCACCTAAGAAGTCCTGAAGTTATGGTCCACTGTTGTCCACAGCGTTTCACTACACCAACACCTGCTACATGATGTTCATCAAGCTCCGAAACGAAGAATGACATAATCTTCAGTTGCTCGGAGATCGTTTTAACTGTTTACTCTTTGCAAACCGTCAAAGACACGCAGCACCGCAAACCTGTTTCTTCTTTCCAAACACACAGCTACAGGTTGCTTTATTTGTACTTGTAGGTAGAATTGGTCTGAGGAAGGTAAGTCGTCTTTCATCATATGTACACTCTGCAGAGGAAACGCTAAGAACGGGTAAGCATTGCAAAAATAATGAAGGAAAAAATAATGGTGAAGCTATGATTTGATCCTCTGAGTGATTGGTGCTGGAATGAAGCTGTTTTTCTGCACTTTGGGACTTTGTCCAGAAGAAGAAAGTGAAACTCACTTTGCAACAGCTGCAAGTCGAGTAAAATCGAACCAGTCAACCGTCGTGACTGCCTGGTGTACGTTCAGCTGTGGCCTGTTAGTAAAAATTTGAATGAGCCAGTTTCTGTTCGTTACAGAAAAACTTCGCAACAATGAAACAAGGGAAAAGGACAAAAAAGGGCTTCATGAAAGCGCAGTAAAATAAAATAAGATCATCGTGTGGAACGAACTGAAAAACATGACAGATGCTGGTCGTGTCTTCTTGTCTTAGATCTCTTAAACTGAACGTATGACTGTGTTTTAACTGTGTTACATGATAACTGTATTCATGTACAACTTTTCAAATTTCATGTTACTAAGTGCTTTACATGAGTATCCGAATAAACCAAAAATAACTGTTGTGAGAAATGCAAAGGAAAGGCCTTCTTGTAAAACTATGTTTTAAGACACAACTTGAAGATCGGGATTTCCCCGGGCAGGCTGTTCCTCATCCTCCAGGCCTCAACTTCAAACACTTTGCACTGTTTTCGGCGCGGTCCCTGGAACAGACAAAAGACCTCTGCCTGAGGGTCTTGTGGGTAGCAGGAGGTCAGAGATGGAGCTTTAAACGGTGGTTCTTTAAATTTCCCTATCTTGCATTGACCTGCACTGAGTCTGTGCCCCACAGTTAGAGAAACACTGCATTGCAGAGTGAGAAAGTGAAAAACTGCACTGAGGGCAGATGATGGATGTGGAGCCTTGACCAGCACCATGTCTTTCCCCAGTTCAAACTATAGCAGTTTCATATCTGGGGATTCCTACGTCTAATAACCAGCAGCGGCCTTGAATAGTAGCTGTCCTGCTAATTCTGTCTACCACTAAAAATAATGCACTTTGGATGTTCTTTCACATTGGTTTCACTTTTCAGATGTTGAAGCTATTTCCGTCTTTTATGTCTAACATTTTTGGCCACACTTCTTTGCTCTAATTTTTTAAAAATGTATTTATATTATAAATGAGGTCATCTACTTAAAAGGTTTACTGTGTAACACCAATCAGATTCCTCACTCATTACTTTGTTCTCTGCTGTTTTCCAGGTCATGGAGGAGATCACTAATGCCATCACACACTCATCCGCTGCCTCGTCTTCCTCCTCCACATCGGCGGCACTGGGCTCCCACACACGGCAAACCAAAGAGAAGCAATCCTCTCACGGTTTTCAGCAGAAAACGGCAGATGATTCTCTCATCCGGGTCATAAAGAAGCTCAGCAAGATTGTGGAGAAGCGGCCCCAGCGTCGCTGCACATCAGGGGGACAGAAAAGAGCGCTGCAAGTGGGGGAAAGGGGAGCTGAGCAGGGGGGCGGCTCTATATGTAAGAAAATTAAAAGGAACCATAAGGATGAGGTGAGAGTAGAGCGCGGCACAGATGACAGCAGTCTTCCCTCACCTTGGTCAGGTGATGATAACAACAACGTGACCACCACGGTGGCAGAGGTAGCTGCCAACCCCAACAGCAGCGACCTCAAGCGGACGGTGACGTGCTATCAGTGCAGCCTGTGCCCCCATCTCGCCCAAACACTGCCCCTGCTGAAAGAACACCTGAAGCAGCACAACGAGCAGCACAGTGACCTCATCCTCATGTGCTCCGAGTGTCACTTTACCTCAAGAGACCACGAGCAGCTGGAGGCGCACGTCAGGATGCACTTTGACAATGGAGACAACCAGAAGAGAAAGTACCCGGTGAGTGAGGCGAAGGAAGAGGTTTTAAAAAAGCAGGATGTGGATCTAACAGGTGACGACTGCAGCGCAGGAACCGAAGTGAAGAAAAGCTCAGTGAGCAGTGCTAAGGAGTTACCACAGAAGAAGAAGTGGTACAGCTATGAGGAGTATGGCCTGTACCGCTGCCTGATCTGCAGCTATGTTTGCAGTCAGCAGCGAATGCTGAAAACCCATGCCTGGAAGCACGCCGGCCTCGTCGACTGCTCCTATCCAATCTTTGAGGATGAAGACGGAGGTTCTGCAAAGAGAGAGGTGCAAGCTGCTCCTAACAATGCGTCAGCCAGAGAGGAAATAGTTGTTCTTCAAGATAAAAGCCTGCAAAAGCTCCCTACCGGTTTCAAGCTGCAGCTCTGCATGCCCGTGGCTGTCGAGGACAAACAGGAAGTGCTGAATCTTCAAGGCTCTCATCTCAGTGAAAGTCCAAAAACAGTAGAGGAAGAGGACGAGTACCCCATCAAAGATCTGACGTCTGAGGAGCCCGTGGTGGAGGTGCAGGTGACCACTGAGGCAGCGACGGAGGTGGAGCTAGGCGGTCACCATGAAAGCACCTCTGTGAGCGACAGCTTGCTGTCATCGGCTCAGAAGATCATCAACAGAAGCCCCAACAGCGCCGGCCATATCAATGTGATCGTAGAGCGGCTTCCTTCAGCTGAGGACTCAGTCATGTCCTCTAACCCACTTCTTCTCAGCCCAGATGTGGACGGGGATAAGAGCTTGCTGGAGAAAAAAGCAGAAGAGCAGGAACATGTGGAAGGTGTGAAAGATGAGGTGGTCCTCTGCTACAGTCCGGGGAACACTAACAAAAGCCAGCATTTAGGAGCCGATATCAAATCCTCCATCACTAAAAGTAACGACCTTCCACGGGATGAAAACGTCCCCCCAGCTGGTCGCAAGAGGACGCACTCGGAGTCTCTCCGCCTCCACTCGCTGGCTGCCGAGGTCCTCGTGGCTATGCCTATGAGGACGCCCGAGCTGCCCAACTCTGGCGCCAAGGTAGCTCTGAAGACCGTTCCGGCACAGGCGCAGAGCCCGCAAGCAGGCCAGAAACCCACAGAGGGGGCTGCAGCCGGACAGAAGGCCTCTGACGTGGGAACGGCAGCAGCTATGCTGAACTGTAATGAGGGCAGAGAGGAAACTCTAGGATCTCTGGGCCTGGGCAAAGGAGACGACGACGGGCCTGCAGCTAATGGCGGGATCAGCCTTTCCCTGCTCACGGTCATTGAAAGACTGAGGGAGCGCTCAGACCAGAACACCTCGGACGAAGACATCTTGAAAGAGCTTCAAGATAACGCACAGTTCCAAAATGGAGCTGGAGTGGTCGCGGCGAACGGAGCGGGCAGTTACGTGTGCTCCAGTGTTCCAGGGATGGACGGGTTGGTCGGCTCTCCTGACAGCAGTCTGGTGGATTACATCCCCGGCAGCGATAGGCCGTATCGCTGCCGCCTGTGTCGCTACAGCAGTGGCAACAAGGGCTACATTAAACAGCACCTGCGGGTGCACAGGCAGAGGGAGCCGTATCAGTGTCCCATCTGTGAGCACATCGCCACAGACAGCAAAGACCTGGAAAACCACATGATCCACCACTGCAAGAGCCGGATGTACCAGTGCAAGCAGTGTCCAGATGCCTTCCACTACAAGGTGAGTGCGGCCCTTTCATTTGAAACATGTTTTAATCTAACCTCCTTCTTTCCAACATCTCACATGTGAGGATTTTCTGATGAGGATTTGTGGAAGAGAACGTGCAAATGACCAGGACTCCTCAGTTATAGAAGACATTGTTGTAGTTGTAGGAGTGAATTTATCTTACTTTATTCAGAAGGGATGAAATGTGAGGTAAAGCTATCACAAAGAACAGGGTGTAAAAGGGGTATCAAGAGCATCAGTGTTGAACAAATGGAGCACAATAATCACTTATGTCAGCGGTCCCCAACCTTTTTTGCGCCACGGACCGGTTTATGCCCGACAATATTTTCACGGACCGGCCTTTAAGGTGTCGCGGATAAATACAACTAAATAAAACTAGTACCGGTACCGAAAAAAAGAAGATTTATTCATAACACACGTGAAAAGACCCAGGAAAACCGAGTTAACGATAAAAACGATAACAAAATAACGCTGAAAACCAATAAAAACCCTGAAAACCAGACATTTCACACCCGAGCCTCAACTCTCGCGGCCCGGTACCAAAGACTCACGGACCGGTACCGGTCCGAGGCCCGGGGGTTGGGGACCGCTGACTTATATGAATGATGAACTACACAGCGCTACAGTTGAATGTGTCGCACATACTTGGCATGGTGGGCGATCTTCTCCATGTGACTGACTGAAAGCATGCATGTGTGATTATGGCATGTTTGTGTTTCGCTGTTGTTCTCGTAGTGAGGCAGTTATAAAGACGTATTCAGGTGTAAATACAATACATATATATTTGTATTCAGAGACTCCAAACGATTTTACTGTCATGTTTTGTCAGAGTTACTATTTTATGACTCCTTAAAGGGAAATTATGGACAGCAGGGGAACACAGTTACACAGATAATCAATAATAATTGTCTAGTATTGGCTATCACACAATAGCTGTATCATGGCACTGTGATAATCATAGCCAGCATTTATTGATGTTTGGCTTGTCACCTTGATATTTTGTTGCCACCAACACAAACAGTTGTGTGTACTGGGTGTGTTTTATCGAGTCTTCTGGAGGTAAGGCCTGATTTAGACTCGGATAATCTTTGTAGAGCCTGCGACGTAACCTTCACGAGTGGCCGCCGTCGTTGCCAGCATTTATGCTTGTGCTGGTGCATCGTGTGTTTATTACCTCGTGGTCGTGTCCCTGTGTTTTATATGCAGTGTCAGCTGGTAGAAACAAATAAGAGGCTGGTACTTCTGCCCTCCTGGGTCCTGGTTCTTTGTCTTGGTCAGTTTTTTTTTTTTTTTTTGCCGGGACAAACACATTTTCCCATTCTTTGTACAATCCCTCATGTCCGCTCCACTTGTTTCATTCATCTCCCTCCAGGAGCTTCCTTATGAACTTTCAAGTCCGTATGTTGATGCTGTGATTTTTATTCCTTATATTGAGATAAATATTGTTGTTATTTCACTGATTTAAAAAAACCAACTGCAGCTTAAAAGCATCCTGAAATGCACAGGAGGAATTGGGGGTACTGAACATCCAATAGTTAGCTAGAATAGTGTCAGGCTGCTCATATTTAGCTGACATGTTTCTAAGTTTGACTGTTGATTAGTTCAATGCTGGCAGAGCTGGGTCAGCTGTCTGTTTTATTCAAGACTTGTTGAGTGTTCCTCCTGCTTATAATGCCTCTGGTTTTATCTTCACCCAACACTGCAACATTCACCGAGTCGCTGTTGTCAGCATCTCTTCTTGTCGGTCATCAAACGGTAATAATAGATTAAAGCTTGAGTTGATAAATTAGCAAGGAAAAGTGTGCAGCAGTCGGATGCAGGCAAAGGATAAAAGTATTGATTCCACTGGTATCATCGGGCTCCGCTGCCTCTCTGCAGCAGAGATTATTAAGTTCATCATATTTTCCAGCAGATCTGGGAGTTACGCTAAGAGTTGCTAATTGGGAGGTGTGAAAGCAGGCCCCCTATTCTCATATCTGTGCCTGAGGTGTGAGGTAAAATGCCTAATAAAGACCACAAAGTGCATCATTGGGGAAATCTGCCAGCTGTTTTTAATCCATTCAGTGTATCATAATTACTTAGAAATCTCACAGTATCGCTGTTTCTATTCATTTTTAGAGCCAGTTAAGAAACCATGAAAGAGAGCACCACAGCTTCAGCAGTGACGTGGAAATGCTCACACCAGTCGCTGAGACGGCGGCCGCAATGGAGGAGACGGAGCGGGTCACAGATGAAGGTAAGACGTGGTTTATGTTTTTATGGCACCATTAATTGTTACGATATTTGGCTGACGGCTCGGTGTTGTTCTCAACAAGTTGTAAAGGTGTGTTTACGTTGCCTTCTCTTACAGAAGGTAGTCCACAGAAGATGTTTAAGTGCGACGTGTGCAACTACACCAGCTCTACGTACGTCGGGGTGAGGAACCACCGGCGCATTCATAACTCTGACAAACCTTATCGGTGAGTTGTGAAAGAAAACCTGCGCCATCTGCTCATTTCACCTCCCACTAGCCAAGTTTTAGCAGTTTTTAAATTTCACTTTGTCTACAAAATGAAGTTAATCATTGTGGTAAGAACCAACCTTTTATGTAATGTTAGTAACAGTAAAATTAGTGGCCTTGTGTTAACACCTGCTAATCTAACACCCACAGTCTTTGTGGTGCTTCGGCCGGTCGTGCATTTTACTTTCTTTGTCGCCTGATTGCCAAGATTTGAGTTTGTTTGTTTGTTTGTTTTTAAAGAAAGGAACAAAAAATGCCCCGCCTCTTGCCCCATGACACCTGAGGTAACTCCAGGGACGGAGGGATGGATACAAATGAATAAATGGGATATGCGTAGAGATGAATAAATGCATATTGTGTTAGTTTAGCGTTACCATTGATGAGCACTTGGATTGCTGAGGGTTATTTTAACCCTTTAAAGCCGGTCGGAGCGGGCACGCTCTGTTTTGCGTAACAATTTTTAAATCGCGGTAGCTCTGCAACCACATAAGCTAGCGCAATAATTTTTTTTGCACATGACACCGGAGGAGTTGTACTTACATCTTATGCCATCAGCTTGTCCTAGGTCACAGTTTCCTTCCACATATAGCTTTGCAAAAACTGCATAAAAAGCGCTTGCAGCAACAAAAACATGGCTTTGCCGATCCGATCAGCTGTTTGTAACACTTCCTACGTTGGAATAGACGTCAGAGCGAACTTTCGCATGTCCGCCATCACCTGCCCGAAACCGGAAGTGATGTCATTTTTGCGGAAATGTAGTTTTTTACCATCAGGGCCTTATGAGCCTATACTGGTGTTTTTAAGTTATCTTTGACTTTATGACTTTGTGTCGTTTCTGGGATGCTTAGGTCTCATATTGCACTGCTGGAAATAGTTTATTTTGATGCATATGCTGCTTTTTTGCAAATTTGCACTATAATATTTATTTTCGTTTTTCCTGCAGTATATGAAAATTGGTGTATTTCAAAAACAAAACTATGAAGACACTTAAAATAAATTTCCTGTGGTGGGAAACTATTTTGTGCAACTTTTTTGTATTTACAGTTTTGAGGGATACGCCTCTTAAATTTCTCTAACTAGAAATATATGTTAAAAAAACAAAAACGATTTTCAATTTGTTTGTAGTTTATTGCACTTTTTTGCAATTTATGTAATTTCTATGCACTTAATGAATACATATTATTAAAATTTGGGCTATAATGGTTGTATTGATGTATAGGAACTTGAAATGCTCCCAAAAATGGCTCCACAGCATGTAAAAATATAATATAAGCTCTGGCGGACTTGGTTCTATGGTAGGTCTTAAAGGGTTAAAGGACCTAAAAGGTCTTTTGCACAGTCACTAACTACAGCGAGCTGGGAGCAGCTTCGTTATGATGCACTCTGTGCAGCACTTAATGTTACTGGGAACATTTAAAAAAGATTATTTTCATAGAATTTCACCTTTTTTACTAAATGTTGAACTAAAGATAGAAGAAAAATATGTGTGACTGGCTGTTGTAAGGGTGAAACGGTACACTGTACATATTTCACTCGAACAATACAGTTTGTCTACATGACTAATGATCGTGGCCGTTCAGACAGCACGGCTACCAGCATTAATGCTGAGGTCTTATGTGTATGAAGATTGTAGATTTGAAGGGTTTTCTCAGCAAATCACTACAGATTCTCCAATTTCCCCAGAAATCTTACATTTCTATGGAAATTGGACCCGCTGGGTGTGAAAAAACAAATCAGAACGTCAGCCACGTCGTCGGCAGTGAATTTGAAACAGACAGTCTTGGGAAATATCTGCGAGTGATTGATGATAACAACAAATCGTTACTAAAGGGTAAGATGGTGAATCAACAGCTGCAAACGGCCCGCAGAGCTGACTGATCGCTTTTCTGTCATCTGTTTGAGGTTTCCTGCAGTGTGACACATTGTTTAAGTGGTAAAACACATAGTTGCCTTTTTTCCCCCTTTGGTTTTTGACAGTGATCTGTCTGTGAGTGTATTTAATGATATTTTTGTGTGTGCAGAGCTAGAGAAGGATCAGAGCAGCTTCTTCAGAATGACCTTGAACTTGATCATTTTTAGTTTTACAAAATATTGGTTGTAAAGGTTCCTGTTCATGTTAGTCTGCGCAAACTGAACTTTGAGCGAGCTGTTGCACAACCCCAAGTCTAACAGCAGAACATGTATGAGAATGAGTGATAGCGAGTGAGAAAAAGATAGTAAATAAGTTATAAAGCGATATGGAACAATACCACACCCTTTCCAAACGTCATAAAGTTCTGTGGTCCTGCCTTTGTTTCATACGTGTCCTGTTTGAAATTCAGGCTCCAGTAAGATCTTGCTCATAACGTCATGCAAGCATTAATGCAAGAAAAAACCAACAGACCAACAATATATCTCCACTGTTTATCTGAATGTATCTGTCTGCAAATGTCTTTCAAAGCTTTCAGAATCATAGTTTAACAGTTTCTGATGCATAGAGTGCAAACAAAAAAATAGCATAAGATTGTTGCTCCCAATTCTCATCTTAGCTTCCCGGGGGTGTGACCCATTCCCAGTGAAATGTAGCCCCTTAGTGATGCCTGCGATGCCTTTAGCCTGTGGCGGTAACGCTGGGTGAAATGGGATTGATGGTTTCTTGTAAACCTAGAGGAGTTTTTATTAGATGTTTAATCATTTATGAGCGCAGTGAAGTGAGTATTCATTTGAAACATTACTAAGCTACAATGATTCAAAGAACGCGCACAGTTTGACATTTTCAGCTTAAAAATTAATAGAAAATAAGCAAAGTTGGATACATTTATTCTGTTTCCTGTTTCAGACTTGCTTCATTGCGTGTGTGCAGATGAATACGTATAAGATTATTAAGATAAACATGATATACACAAAAATCTCAAGTCAACAGGATTCTTTTAAAAAAAAATAGGGATTAATTATTAAAATAAAAATTGTTAAAATAAGTAGCAAGTGTTAAGATGTTTGAGTAGTTGAAGACATTTCCATCTGTCAGTGGAAGCTGAACATTTGATCGCGTGAGGAAGGTTTTTCTGGATTTTTGGAGCAACGGCACGATCTTCTTTATTAACCTCCACTGACCTCGTGGGACAGAAACATTAAAGTCAAGCAGTACATTAGAACAGAGAAACTGAGAACACATAAGTCTGTGGATCCTAAAATAATTTTTGGATTTAACAGGAAGCTAGCACCAGTGTAATGCTTTCTGTTGTTCTCACAGTTCAGCGCCAGATGATAAGTGTTTATAGAGATTAGGGCTGCCACGATTTGTCGACTAGTCACGATTACGTCGACTATCAAAATCGTCGACGACTGATTTAATAGTCGACGCGTCGTTTGAAGCTTTGTAAGATCCCAAAAGACGCAGGAATAAGTAGCAGGATTTAAGGGTGTAATAACGGACTGAAACAGAAGATGGCAGCACTGCATGTACAAGGATGCCAGCTGCCGTTAAACCCCGAAGAAGAAGAAGAAGAAGCAGCTGTGTCCCAGAATTCATAGCGCGGCCCAGCTTAGTTTCCAACAATGGCGGCAGCTACTTAGTTTTAATATTACTCTTATTATTCTTTCTGGGTCACAAAATAAACGTTTAACATATTTTCAGCCGAGAATGTAGCTGTGTAAACCTCAAATATCTGCTCAGTTTATTATCAAGACATCACATATTTTCAAAAGCGCTCCGACGTTTTCGGAGACGTCTGTTACCCACTAGCTCGATAGCTAGCCGGGGGCTAGGTCACTAGCGCGGTGAGAACACCGGACTCCCGGCAAATTGTTTTCAAACCCACCGCCGTCTTTCGCTACTCAGGTTAAATATATATGAGTCACTTAGATAAATTAAAAATGTTGTTGTTTGGCTTTTTTATTTTATTTTTTTAGTATTTTATTTGTTCCTGAGTAAATCGGTTTGTCTGAGATTAAAGTTATAGTTTTTACACAGCTGAATAAACGTCAAGCAGACAGCTGATTATCAGAAGTGTGAGATGCTGGAGAATATACTCCAGTGTCCTGTTATATTTTAGATAGCAAGGAGTTTATTAAACTTCACCGAAACAATCTGCAAATTTCATTAAAATTGAATAAACTATCATCTTGTCTTTATTTTTAGTTAGCACCTTAAAAGCTTAAAGCTGTAAGCTAATGATAGTTATATAAGAGCAGATGCTGCTGGTGCAATAAGCTGTAGTTTTACGTCCAGTGGATGATGATCTGATTAGTCGACTAATCGCATAAATAATCGGTGACTAGTCGACTATCAAAATAATCGTTTGTGGCAGCCCTAATAGAGATTAATGTAGTGATGGAAAAAAGAGTGGAAACAGCAAAACTTCACCAGCTGTGAAAGCCGATCAAATCTGAATGCTGTCGTCTTAGCAGAAGATGCATCCCTCGACCAGAGAACAGCAAACAGTTTATCAGACTGTTTGATTTTCACAGTCAGATTCTGCTTTTCTCCAGGAGAATTAAAGCAGTAAATTATCAAATTATCTTATAAAAGTGCCCATATTTCATACATTATTGAAAAAAAATGTGTAAAACATGTTTTATGCCTGTTTTATACTTTAGTGGTGGTAGCGCGAAGGCAGCCTGCAGGCAGTAGTGTTTTCAGTCGTTTTCACAGTTGTGCGTCCACATTGAAACGGCCGAAAAACACTTACGTTCCAGTCCTGCTCATGCGTGAAACGTAAGAGGATACGACCTGCCTCATTTCTGTCTGCCGTTTGTTTAGTTTCAGGCTCTTTGAAGTTTTTTCAGTGGACTAACAATGAGGTGGAGTTGTTGCTGCGAGTAACACAAAAGTACAAAGTTGCAAAAGCGAGTGAGAATTAAAGAATCTGAAGAAAAGCTCTCTGGAGCATGTACAGACTGATATTAATCTTTAATAGTCAAAATTGAGGGCAAACAAAACAACTGCTGTATAATGCCCTCTGCTATCTTAGTTTAATTGGTCACATGACTGCATCACATGACTAAAATGTGTCATCGTTTTTGAAAAGGCTCCGGGTTCGCTGTCCACACTGCTCCATGAAAGCACCGTTTTCCAATGTGGACGGGAGGCCAAAACGGAGAGAAAACGATTAGTGTGGACGTAGCCTTAGTGGCTTTTTCCCCTCAGGGTCAAATAGTTTGTCTCTGAGTAAAGCAAAACACATTTTCTGTGTTTCACGTAGGTGTCCACATCATGGTAGTGTAAGGAGCTTGGACAGAAAGTTTGGTGAAGACATTCACCTCTCATCCAAGTAGCTTCTTCAGCTCTAAAATCAGGTATTTAAACCCTAGTGGAGGTTGTCCCTTAAGAGGATCATTGACCTACTATTAATCATGAGCCTCACATGGTGTGAAAAAAGGCTTGGGTCAATACCATCAGAGGTTTTGGGTGGAACTACTGTGAGACCTTGCCTCGCCCTATCATGTGACTTATTGTAGTAACCAGAAGCAAGATGTGAGTGGGCGTTGAGGTGCCTTGGAAGGTTTCTAAAAGCTACATTGTTGACTCTAGGCGTCATAAGCCACGCCCTCTGTTCAGTGAGGATCCTTCGTAGTGGTGGGAAACTGAAAACCTCTAGTATGGCATTGTTATAAGAGATAAAGTTGATCTTTATAATGAATATTAAAGTTCCTAAAACCACCTAAGAGCTTTTGCAGATATCGTTGATTAATTGTGTGTGTGTTTGTAGGGGGTGTGTTGGGTTAAACTTGACCCCCCGTGTTGAGACAGCAGGTTTGGTGGGGAACAAATGCTGCGGCTTTTTCATTGAAACTGTTCACGTTCTGCTCTTCATGCTTGGAAAGTTTTCCATTTCTTCGTGTTTGCCGTCATGCTGTGTTTGTTTATTTGAATGTACAGAATAATGCTGGTTGCAGGAATGCTATATGACCTTTAGCAAGACGCTGATACATCAGGAAGTAGACTGAAAGCGCTCCAGTTTCTCAGGTTCATTGCATGTCTCGTTTGATGCAAGTTGCATAAAATTGGCTTTTCCTGCATGTCAGAAATAAAACTCTGCATGAGTGTATAGTGAAGGGTTTGTTGGTGTCCACTGTAAGTGAAAAGAGGACTTTTAGAGCTCACTGTGACTTCTGCATGGCGACAGCCTTTTTTTTTTTTTAGTTTTGAGTTCCCCTTTGAGGCACACTGAGCTATTTAAATTCTATTTGCTAATTCTCATTCATGTCCTATTACTTTAAGAGATACTTGAGCTCTGCATGTCATTTTAAATTGGTCCTTTAGAGGGCAGTAATCACCTAGAAATGCTCCCAGCAGCACAGCGATCTCAGTGTGGGCACAGGCACACTCTGTCACACAGTGCCCTCACTTTGTCTCTGTGTTAGCACAGATTTAACTCAAAGCACAAACTTTAGGTTGGTTTCTTAACAGAGCGCTGACGTTTGTGCTCTAAAGTCAGAATTATATTCGCCTGATTTCTTTTCGCTCTTGTAAAGGTCAGG
This sequence comes from Maylandia zebra, assembly GCF_041146795.1. Classification (NCBI taxonomy): domain Eukaryota; kingdom Metazoa; phylum Chordata; class Actinopteri; order Cichliformes; family Cichlidae; genus Maylandia; species Maylandia zebra. Next base: position 3,872,763 of record NC_135167.1, read on the forward strand.
CAGCTTCCAATTTAGTTTAGAGTCAGTGTGATCAAAAATCCTGTGAGGTACTTGTGTGAGAATGCCGAGTCGGGTGTTGCTGGCTCATGCAGGTGGGAATATTGAGGAAAGCACAAAGTAAACAGGTGGAAACAGGAGATTTTTTAATATTTTGGCAGTGAGGAAAATGAGTGGCTGGATGAAGCAGGTCCCTGCATGCTTGTTATGCCCTTACCCTCGTGCTTTCATGAGGACAGATCAAATTACACCTGAAATTAAAGTGAACCTGAAGTGACTAGTCAGTCCACAGAAATCAATTTGGACTTCCTTTTTTTTTTTTTTTTTTAATTTTAAATATTTCCAGCTTCTCAAATGTCAGGCTTCCACTTTTCTCTTTCAGGTGTGCGATAGAAAACTGTACCCTGACTTTTTCACTTTTTTATGACATTTGGTAACCAAAGCAAATCCTCGATTAAACAAGAAGTCAATGGGCAGATTAATCCATAATGAGAATACTGTTAATTAAAGGCCTAAATTAAATGTCAACACGTAAAGGTCAACCCTTTTACTTTTACACTTAAACTGGCAAAACTCACATTTCTGCCTGCTCACATGCACATACTGCACATTTAAAGTGTCTAATATCAGAAAGAAGCTCCTGCATCTGAACGTGTGTCATGTCACAGCAGTACAGTGTGGGCTGCCACGTTTTCTGTGGCTTTGGCTCTGTGCTCCAGCACACTGGAGGTTGAAGCGCAGACTTTCAGCTTCGAGTGCAGCGCAGAAGGATAATGACAGGGCTACAGTTCTGTGCTGTTCAACACCCAAGCTGGAAGTAAACATCCTCCAATAAAAGCTGAAAGTCAGCACATCAGTCACACAGAAGACTGTCACTGTAAAAATATGCACAGGCTGCGATGTTTTTACATGTAATCAAACACTGTGCTGTGTGCACGGCCGCTGTGCGCTCTGATGTATGCAGTGTTTCACCAAAGTATCGTACACTGGTTTAAATTTGCTCCTTTGTTTTTGGGTATGATTACATCACCGTTAAAGCAGGCTCGGTCTGCCTAGTTTTATTTTCTGCTGCATACAGTCATGTGAAAGTGAAGTAAATGTTTACTCCCTCCATAGGATTGTAAAGGCAAGTAGCAGCCAGGTGCTGCTAATCAGATGTGCTTGGTTAATCATCAGCACCTCCTATAAAAGCAGATGTTTCACCAGTTTGCTTGTCTGAAGCACTCTGATGCGTGTTAATACATAGCTGCACTCTTGGCAGGAGTGGACGTCCCAGAAAATGAACCCAAGGTCAGACCCAAGGTCAGAGAAGCTGCAAAAACCCCAGAGCTCCATCCCAGACTCTACAAGCCTCAGTTGGCATGTCGAATTTTCAGGTTCATTGCAGCACAACAAGTATGGCTTGTTTAGAAGGGTTCCCAGGAGAAAGCCTCGTTTCTCTAAACATGGCAGCACGGCTCAGGTTTGCAGACACGACTCGTGCAAACTTCCAATCACAGTTTTCGGAGGAGTGATGGTTTGGGCTTGTTTTGCATCCCCTGGACCTGAGCACCTTCCAGTCACTGAGTCAAACATGAACTCCTCTGTGTACCAAAGTATACGCTACATGTCAGTCGAGCTGAACTTGGCCGAAATAGTGATGCAACAGGACAACGATCCCAAACTCACCAGCAAATCTATAACAGAATGACTGGAAAACGTAAGAATTACAGTGACCCAGTCAAATTTCAGACTCAACCTCATTAAAATGCTGTGGCGGGACCTCAGGAGAGCGGTGGATAAACAAATACCTGCAGACCTTTAATTAATTGAAGCAATGTTGTTTTGAAAAAGAAAGTGTGAGGAAACGTTCCTCCACAGTGATGTGAGAACTGTTACAGCCATACTTCAGTTATTCCTGCTTCCACAGCCTTCTGAATCAAAGGGTGCGCGTCATAGAGTCCAGGGAAAACCTTACATGACAATACATTGTATTCATATTAAACATGGTCAATGTTTCAAATAATGTGGTCAGTATGAAGGAAATGTTACGTTTGGGCCACGTAGGCTCTCAGGTTCTGGCAGTTTTGTCTTTTCTAACCCTTGACTTGATTGAAAGTCGGCATCTGTTCATCTCATCCCCCAGAAGATCCAACCACTTAAACATTTTGGGGTATCAAATGAAGAGAAAGTTGCATTAGGGTAGTGCAAAGGGAGATAAACATCTACCTGCACAAAGGCCTAGTAAAAAAATAAATAAAATGGAATTAATTTGAACTTTAAATTCTGAGAAAATACTTTCATGGAGTCCAAGAATAAAACTATGAATCTACAAATGAATCTAACTCGCTAGCTGTTCTCTGCCTGTGCAGGCCGTCAGCTGTTAGAGGAAATCCGTGCAGTTAGGAGTTGGAATACATAATTGGAATTGAGTATGAGGTCTGAACGTTATACAGTAACACTGACAGTAATACCATCGCTGCTATCATCTGTTAGCATTACAGAAGGACTTGAAGGGAAACAGCAGAGTGCAAAGATGCCCATTATCATGCCTGAAACTCTTATTAGTATTCATTCGTCAAACCGTTCAACACGAGTATGAAAACATAGTGCCCACTACATACTGTAGTTTATTAGGATCCCTGTTAGATCTGTTGCAGAGCCCTGCTGGTCGTTCCGGGGTCTGCCCATAATATTACCATAACTGTGCTGGTGGTAATAAACAGCTGGAAATATAATGTACTTATCTTATCTGTTTATGGGGAAGAAATGGTTTGACTGAAAACCTTCTGATATTCTGCTGTAAGCTTATAATCGTTTATTAGGTTCCTAAATGCTCTTATTTCTAGTAGCGTTAGCAGCCAACAAGTACTTTTCTGTTCTCATTTCTCATGTAACTAGTTGCACAAATCATTACCCAGCAATATAACTACCCTTTTATATGCTAGGTGACCCGCATACTGTCAACACCTGGGTGTTAGCAACCATAGCGTAGCTTAGCCTAGTTTAGCATAAAGTCAGAAGACAGGGGAAGCAATTTTCTAGACTCTGACCTAATGTGTCAAAACCTGCCTCTCAGCATCTGTAAAGTTAAATAATTTGTTAAAAAAAGATGTTTAAATAAGTTTGGTAGGAAAAGGAAACACAAATACTCTTAAAGCTGCTTTAATGTGAATTTACAGTTACCCTGTTGCTTTCTCAAAAGCTCCAAACTGGGAAGCGATACCTTTCTACAAGTTTAAGTTTCTCGGGGCAAGGCCACATTCATTTCCATGTAGCACACAATAAACCAAAGCTCCATAAATAATTTATGATAAACTCAGTTTGTTCTCTCCTTGAATTACAGTTGCTGGAATATTAATATGTGCAATTAATCCAGCCCACATGTTGCAGTTGTTGTAGTTACAGGAGAAACCAGTTTGTAGCTTGAGCCAAATTAACCTAAAAATGAAGTGTGTGTGTCTGTGTGTGTGTGTGAGACTTTAATGCTGTGCGGCTGATGGCAGCGAGTCGAGTGTATCCTCTTCCTGCAATCCTTGTACAGTGCCGTATCTGCCTCTAAGCTACTGGAAGTGCCAGTTTCATCACTCAGCCACAGTGCAAGTGTAAGGAAATAGAAAACACTGATTTATTTCTTTTGTTAAAGTAGGAATGTCCTGCCTGCTTTGCTCCAAGTCCTTTATCTCAACACACTGACATCAAAATGCTGCTTCTGTAACTGCATTTCCCAGTTAAATAAGCTGCTCTGTCTCTATCTCTCTTTTTTTCTTTCTAAATGCCCCCGGCAGGTGCTGCAGCTGCGATTTTGCCACCACCAACATGAACAGTTTAAAGAGCCACATGAGGAGGCACCCTCAGGAGCACCAGGCCGTGCAGCTGCTGGAGCAGTACAGGTGAGACACTTCAAACACGCTCCCACCGCAGGGAGCGATGATAACAATGACCGCTGCACTTCTGAGGTGAGAAGGAAGAGCTGTGTGTGTCCAGAAGAAGCTGCGGGCTGCGTTACGAACACGTGCTCTAATCTAATTACCTCCAAACTCCAGTCTGTAGTTTCAACCAGTGTCGAGGCAAAATTCACAGAGACAAAGACGGCAGTCTGTAGGTGGGTGAAAACAGTGCAGTCGATAAAACATAAAATTTATGCAGCCAGCTGCGTCTTAAATTTAGTTTGGATCCGTTTAAAATGTGTCATCGCCCACGTTCAGCCCTTTCAGCCTTTATTTTTTAAATATGTTAGTAGGATGAGATTAATCAGTTGACTCCAGCAGGAAACCCTAAAGAAGCCCGCCGGTATAGAAAATCAAGTTGAATGTTTTGTGTCCTTTGCACGTTAATAAACACATTCAGACTTTTACACTAGTGTTGATTTTGAATCAGCATTGTGTTTACTTGGGAACATATGACCTTAGATTTTCTTTAAAGTGTTATTTGAAAGGTCTGTAGGTTACCTGTGTGGGTCAGAACCTGTTTGTGACCACGTGCGTGCACTCTCAGTCCGGAGATTTAAGAAGTGGGCTTCTGATTGCAAGTTTAGTGGATGGCGGGTGGAGAAAGTGAATGGCAGTCAACACTCGACTCTCCTTAAAATGTTAAATCCTCAACCCCGAGCGAGACTCTGATTGCTGATTTCCACTTCACTGAGCACTTGTCCTCGGTACCTGCGAGGCTTCAACGCTCGTTTCCATACATTCAAAATGGCACAGACGCTGCCTTCTTTCTCTTTAGCGCAGCACTTTCATAACGAGGAGGGACTTGAGGGAGACGGACTGCTTTAAAAGTAAAGTAGGAGGATGAGATATCTTGACTTTTCTGGTGACTTTCACACCTTTTGTTTGCTCTGAAGCGAGGCGTCCCAGCGAGAACGCTAGACATAACATGCTGCGACTGCTGGTGCTCCTTACAGTGTCCTTTTTGCAAATACTCAATTAAAACTAACAAGACACAGTCTGAATTTTCAGTTTCCGATTTATAATAATAATAATAATTTGTATAGCAGGGTAACAGAGGCTTCCCAGTAACACAGAATAAAAAAACAAAGTGGGAGAAATTACCAAAGAAATTTACATATTTGTTATAAATGACTGAAGTGCAGCATCAAAATAAGATAATAATGTGATTCCACACTTACAATTAATGTTAAAATAAAAAAATCTATACTAAAAATTATGGCTAAAATGATAATCACGATTATTTTCACTGAAATTGAGATCTCGATTATTTGACGATATTTATTTAACCCTTTAAGACCTACCATAGAACCAAGTCCGCCAGAGCTTATATTATTTTTTTACATGTTGTAGTGCCATTTGTGGGAGCATTTCAAGTTGCTATACAACTGTTATAGCCCATATTTTAATAATATGTATGCATTAAGTCCATAGTAACTACATTAATTGCAAAAAAGTGCAATAAACTACAAAAAAAATTGAAAATCGTTTTTGTTTTTTAACATATATTTCTACTTGGAGAAATTTAAGAGGTTTATCCCTCAAAACTTTAAATACAAAAAAGTTGCAAAAAATAGTTTACAACAACAGGAAATTAATTTTGAGTGTCTTCATAGTTTTATTTTGGAGATACAGCAATTTTTATATACTGCAGGAAAAACAAAAAACAATCCTATGATGCAAATTTGCAAAGAAAACAGCATGTGCATCAAAATAAACTATTTCCAGCTGTGCAATTCGAGTTCTAAGCATCCCAGAAACTATTCAGAAAAGTCAAACATGACCAGTATAGGCTTTTAAGGCCTACAAGTTAAAAAAAAACTACATTTTCCGCGAAAATGACATCACTTCCGGTTTCGGGCAGGAAATGGCGGACATGTGATAGTTAGCGGTGACTTCTGTTTCAATGTGCGAAGTGTTACGAACAGCTGATCGGATCGGTAAAGCGTGTTTCTGGAATATTATGTTTTTGTTCCTGCAAGCGCTTTTTATGCAATTTATGTGGAAGGAAACCGTGACCGAGGACAAGCTGATGACATAAGATGTAAGTTTCATACGCAAAACAAATTATTGCGCTAGCTTACACGGTTCAGGTTCTACAGGGATTTAAAAATAGTTACACAAAACCGAGCGTGCTGCTCTGACCGGCTTTAAAGGGTTAACAATAACAATGTATTGAATAATGACTTTAAAAAATAATATAAAATAGTGTGCAACACCACTGAAGTTTTTTTTACCTCTCTTTTCAACCAGCGGCAGTCACTCTCCTCTCCAAATAACTTCTGCTTAGTTTTCCGAGCTTCCCTCGGGTCCTCTTAATCAGCGGTCTCCAACCTTTTTTGCGCCACGGACCGGTTTATGCCCGACAATATTTTCACGGACCGGCCTTTAAGGTGTCGCGGATAAACGAGGGAGGGGCTAATAATCGGCTCAGTCATTTTTAATGATCGTTGAAAGCCCAGATCGTAATCGTGATTAAAATTCGATTAATTGAGCAGCCCTACTAAAAATGACCAAAAATGGAGGATATGAGTCTTTAGCAGTGATTTAAAAGGAAGCCACTGGATGTCCTCGGGCAGGTCATTCCACACCGAGGAGCCCAAACACAAAGCCCTCGATCACCTTTTGTCTCCAGCTGTGAGGCAGAAACAGTTAACGGGTTTCTGTCGAGGATCTCAGGGTTTCAGGGATTATCACACTGGAGCAAATCTCTTGTGACGCTGCACAGATTTAAATGCTGGCTCACTGTCGAGAGCAGAGGGCCAATCACGGGGAGCCACGCCCAACGTGGAGGGAGGATGGAGAGAGATCTGCCACAGATGTAACCAAGCATTGACAAATAAAATGTCCCAGGTTTGTACAAGCAGCAAAAGTGATGCATTATTAGATTTTGCGGTAACAGGAGCCTGTTTACATCATGAATGGAACTGGGCACACACAACCTGTTGTAGTCCACCTGTGTGCACCTTCCTCCACACGGGTGGACTACCTCTTCGTTCCCTGCAGCTTTTTCTGTCCTGTTTGCAAAAACTGCTCCATCTCTGCATTTCTACACGGCACCTCCTCATCACCTCTGTTTCCTTCACCTACATGTCGAGTGAAGTCTGCTCCAGTCACCACTCCCCCCTCGGGGGACACGCTTATTCTAGGGTTGCACCTTCAAAAACAAACCAAAACCACTGGCTTCCTCTCCTCACCCCCAACCGGGCGCAGCAGATGGCTGCCCCTCCCTGAGCCTGGTGCTGCCGGAGGTTTCTTCCTTCCCACTGTCACCGAGCGCTTGTTCATGCGGCGGGTCGCCTCTTTCGGGTTTTCTCTGTATTACTGTAGAGTCTCTACCTTAAGTATAAAGCACTTTGAGGCGACTGGTGTGATTTGGTCGCTATACAAATAAAAGAAAGTCTGACTCTTTGAAAACAAAGTATAAAGAAACCACGAGTGACTCAAGACTTGAAACTAAAGTCTGTGATTTTTACAGCACCACAGAAAAAGCAAGTACTGTCACATTTACAGAATTGTGAGGTTGACTTGGTATGACGGTACCTTTGCTGGTGACCTGTGTGTGTGTGTGTGTGTGTGTGTGTGTGTGTGTGTGTGTGTCACATTACTCCATTTCCATTTAAAATTCCTTTTCACCTGTAGAAGGTGGATCTGGTTCCAGTCGTTGGCTCCGTGCTGTCAGTTTTCTCAGCAGCAGAAAGGAAGCAAAGCAAACAAATGAACACGGCAGAGTTTGATTGACTTTGCCTGTCAGAGGCAGCTGTTTGACGGCTGTTGGTTCAGTCTTTGTGGGATGCTGACGGGCTGGATTAATTGGCTATAGATTTTCCCCGATCCTTTTGTGGAGATTGTTATTTTATTTAGTTTTAAATTTCTCATTACCGGTACTCTTTGAGGCCTCGAGGCGTCAAGCGTGATGCGAAGCAACACAAAAGCACAACGCTGTGAAATGGAGCAGAAGAGAGCATTTTTAAATGCACCATCAAAACCATCTGTCAGCTCCAAAAAGATCGTGGGGGTTTTTTTCTTGGTGGTGTCAAAAAGCATCTGCTGCTTCCGGAATAAACTGGCCCTCATCGCGTCTTCGAGACGACGATGGAGCCGAAGCATACGTTTTCTAAAGTGAGTCAGTAACTGGGAGAAAGAAACGGGCCATTATCACACACTAGTCTACTGCGATGTGATTTCATTTTAACGACATCGTGGCTTGTTTTATAAATAACATGTTCTGAGCGTGTTCAGTCAGCTGTTCGGGGGGGAGGGCGCATGATGTCTTTATCCTTAATGATATTTGCAAGTGAAAGCGTTTGAATAGATCTAAAACTCCATAATTCTTTTTAATTTTGACAAATGAGTCCAGCAGCGTGCTGCAAATCCGATTTCCTCTCTCCCCTCTTTGTCTCTGTCTCTCAAGCTCGGTGTCCCCCGTGGAGTGTTCAGTCAGGATGATTCCTCTTGATAGAAAGTAGGAGAAGGATTAGTAAAACCTCAGTACACACATTAAATCATCTTCAGCTTGAGCCCCTCTCACTCCTTTCTCATATTGCCTCCATTATTTATTTATTTACTTATTTTTTTCCTCCTCCTCTCTTTCAGGTGCTCTCTGTGCGGCTATGTGTGCAGTCACCCGCCATCGCTCAAATCCCACATGTGGAAGCACGCCGGAGACCAGAACTACAACTACGAGCAGGTTAACAAAGCCATTAACGAGGCAATCTCCCAGAGCAGCCGGTAAGCACACAAACTGCAGTTCCTTCAGCCTTCTTTCAAGTTTTATCTCAGTGTTTGTAAATGTCAACAGTAAATCAACTGGCAGTGATCTTCATGTCCTGGGATTATACAGGTTATAATGGTTTTAGTAATAATAATGATATATCTCGCTTATATTTCTGTTTTTGTTAAGAATATATGACTTTCTGCTACTTGCCTTCATCATTTGTAATTTCATGTTATAAGGATGTAGTGTGCAGGGTTTCGTGCAAAACATGCTGAATATGCTGCTCTGGCAATGCATGCACATGCAAGCACTGCACTGGGGAAACGTTTCCTGAACTTTTATGCAGTCCTCACTGCTTCCATAGGAATTAAGAGGGTGGGTGTTGCTGCCGATCAGATACCTGATGAATAAAAATGAGATGTGTTAACACAATGCCACAGTCTTGCTAGGATTGGACGTCCCACGTCAGACTCTGCAGGCCTCAGTTAGCGTGTTAAAGGTTAAAGTTCATGACAGTATAATAATAAAAGCACTGAGCAAGTTTGTTTGGAAATGTTGCTGGATTGTTTACAGTATTATGAGCCATTTTAATGTAATTATTTTTAATTTGTAAATATTGTATACCTCTGAGTCCCATTTAAAATTTGCTTTGCATCCACGAAGGTGCTCAGTGACTGATGATGATTGGTGGAAAATTGGCAAAAAGCCTTTTAACTTGGAAACTATGAGTCTCACAAGTGTGCTGTGTATTGTGCTGTTTAAGTACCATATAAAGATTTAGCATATCATGTCACATTTGACCTCTGACCTCTACACATGTTCTAAAACCACAAAATGAAACAACTGTGTTAGTCTGCACTTTGCACTTATTTTTACTTTTGGGGGGAGGAAACGAAAGCCTGTAAAGTTCCAGTCCCGTACAAACGCTGAGGGTGACATTTTTCTTCTCATGATTTTACCCTCTGCTTCTTTCAGAGCTCCTCAGAAGTTATCTGCGGTGGTAGAGTCTGCGGCAGAGCGCCCGGCAGTGTCCCCGCACTCAAAGGACAAAGCAAAGAGCACAGCGGATCCACCGCTAACACCCACATCAGCAACTAAAGCTGCTCTGTCAGCTGACAGCCCAGTGGGCTTCTCCACATCTCCCACAGATCCTTCAAAGTGGTCCCCCGAGTCCGTAAGCCCCCAGGGGAAGGACCCTGCACAGTCTCAGTCCCAGAGCCATCCACGCACGGGCCAGCTCCCCCCGCCAGGCCCCGGCATGGAGTACTGTGTGCTCCTGTTCTGCTGCTGCATCTGCGGCTTCGAGTCCACCAGCAAAGAGCGACTGATGGAGCACATGAAGGAGCACGAGGGAGACATCATCAGCATCATCCTGAACAAAGAACAGCAGCAGTCAGAAGCACAAGCAAGCCTCCAAACAGCAGAGTGACACATGCACGTTCCCCCCTCCCCATCCTGACTTTGACGCCCACCCTGTGCTTTCACAAGCTTTTCATGAGGTTTCTGTCCGTCAGCGAGGCGGCGGCGGAGGAAACAATCTACTGCATCACAGTAGTCCAGTCATTTCAGTGGCGGTACTCTGATTGGTTCGGTTGTTGCATCAAGAGGTTACGTTCGTAAGGCTGCGATGACTCGTGTCCACACATTTCAGAACAAACGATGAAATGTTTTATTGACGATGTTCTTTCGAAAGGAATGTTGAAAAAACGATTGACAGGGCTGTAAGCCGTTAATATTTGTGTCAAATAATTACACACTAAATGACGCAAAATGTGTCTGTAGGGAAGCGATTTTGCTTTCAAGGGAGGAGCCCGAGCTCTCGACTCAAGTCCGTTTTTTTCCACTCTACAGGGACGTGTTCATACCTCACAAAACCACGCGATCCCTCAACCACAAAAGATTTCCATATTTTCAAGTCTAATCCATATATTTTTGATTCTAAGGCAGCTCTTTTATTGCTAGTGTATTTAATGTATTTAATCTGACAGTTGAAGCTCTAGCCAAGTAGTGGAGGTGCAGACTCACCGATGCCTACAAAGGCATTTACCACAGCTTAAAAAAACCTTTCAATATTTATCTGTTTATTTTATGCATGTTAAGTTCCGTTATGCCAATTTAAACGACTATGTTTGTTATATTTTCGTTCTGCTTTTTGTGGCTCTTATTGTAGTTTTACTGTTTGTTAAGTAGCTTCTTTAGCAGAGACCCTGATAGTTCTCAAAGGTGGAGCGTAAGTTGACTGGAGCAAAGCAGGAAGTGGCCTTTGGATCGTCACCAGTGTTCAGTTGGTGTAAAAGCATGTCGACAAAAGGAATAACAAAAAGGGAAGCTGGGATTGGCGGGGCTCGTGTTGTAATACAACGATGGTTCAAAGCCGGTTTATGTCATATTGAATGCGACACAGTTATCACTCGATTGTGATTATGGTGCTAGGTTCACTTTAAGACTTGTCAATGAAGGTATTTTTATAGCTCATGCTGTTTATGATGTATATAATAACATTTTTATAAGGACATTTCCACTTTTTGTCAGTGTTTTTAAAAATATAAACTTTCTAGTATCGGCTTGAAGCGGCCGCTGTCCCAGCTTGAACATGCCTGAAATGAGAAGACGTGGATGTGAAAATAAAGTTTTTAAGTCTACGTGTTTTGGGGTGTTTAGTCCCATGTCCTCTCACCGGCAGGAGGGCAGACATTGCAGACCTCAGCCCAGCTCTTTCAAACGATGAATGGCAGCAATAGTATTCACTGACATCTTTTGAGCATAAAAAATTGAAACCTGGTATTTTAAGTGTTGCTCAGAGTGTGCAAGAAACATCTGGAGGAGATGATATTTACCTGGGTGTCACTCACAGTTCAAGTAAGGCGCAATCATCCCATGCCATCCTAGTAGTTACTCCACTCAGCAAATTTGGCTCCTTGTTCCTCCTCTTTCTAAAAATAATTCACTTGGAAGAAGATCCACGGCACAGATGCAAGTGGTCAGACAGAAACTCGCACAAGGAGTTCACTTTGGTGGGCCTTGGAGTTCAGTCGAGGGGACAGATCCTGAGTGGTGAGTGAGGTTGGAGTAATAAAGGATATGAGCAGCATGCAGATTGGTGTTTTCTAGTCTGTTTGTCTGTGACTGCAGTGATTTTGGTTCATTTATTTGACACCCAGCATTTCACAGCTTATTTGTCTTGCGTTGCTCACTTCAGAGCTTTGAGGGATAACATCCCCATTCCTGCTGGAGTCGTCCAAAAACACATCAAGATTACAGGAAAATAAAAGTTAACGGAAAATTATGAGTGATTAAGAAGATGATGCTTACTAACCGGGAGCTCGGTGACAAGATCTGTTAATTCATCAGTATGTCTCCTTGTTTCTTGCATGCACACAGACTGAGGAAATTAAGATAAAATGGCATATCCATAACTCACTTCCTCTCACCCCCCACCTCACCTTACTGAACAGCTTGAAATTCTGTCGGCATGCATGTGCAGCACAGAGGATGAAAGAAAATTAAATCTCTATCTCAAAGACCTGTTACCTCACCTGGAATTCTCATTATCATAGGAGATAATTATTGTCTGACTTTTAATTTACATTTTTACGTGGCAGGATTAAAAATGATGGGCAATTCAAAAAAGGAAAAGTGGGGTTTTACTCCTGTCTCGTGTCTTTAAAGGACCGGACCAACCGCATGCTCTCTGCAGCCTGTTTTTAGTTAAGTAAAAGGCTCGTTCCAGGTGCTTTTCTTACATTTTCCATGCACCTCTAACAGTTTACTCTGCAGGAAATTAGGTAGGACTTGGGTCCATTGATTCTTCCATCCACTACTTATCTGGGTCTGGGGCGGTAGGGCAGCAATGTAAGAAGAGAGGCCCGGATCACGTGGCTCCTCAATCCATCTCAAAGGGATGGGATGGATTGAGGACACTCTTTGGAGGAAGCAGCATGTATGCATGAACTTATTCATTTGGTTATTACTCACAGCTTTGCCTTTAGGTGAGAGGCGACTTCTTAGCCTTTATGCTTGGCTCTATCTTCGCTATAGCGGTATGGCATCATGGTGCATCACTCAATCTCCTGCTCAAGTCTGCCCCCATGTGTGAGCAAGACTTCAAGATAATTGAACCCTATTGCTGCCCAGCCTCACACTTTTTCCAGCTTGGCTCCAAGGCCCTATCCTTCTCTGCACTTTGTATGAAATCCCATTGTGAGCCGTAAAAAGCAAAGACTTGAGTCTTACGTCACTAAATCGGAAACTTCAAAATCTTTGGCGGCGTCAAGTGGTGTCCATAAAAGTTATGAACAGAATCCAGAACAGAGTCCAACTCCTAACATCCTTTATCGCAAAGATGTAAGAATTGGAAAACGGCCCATGTAAAAATATTCTGTCAAGCTGATTTGTGTCATCACGCCTACATTACTTCACCTTCCATTACTTTCTCATAAAGATTTACTTTTTACTATTTCTTCCCATTAGTGTCAAATCTGAAAAACTCTCCCTGTGACATTTTCTCAGATGGTTTTGGTGTCCTGCAGCGCAGCGCATGTCCATATTGTGGACAGAAAACAATATTACTGTAGAAGCTGTTAGTGCGTCCTATTGGTCGGACAGATTGATCAGGAAGTGAAAACAGACGTGAAAAGCAGCGGCGTGAACATCAGGCCTGACTCGGTTTAACTGCTCAGCTTTTTCAGTGTAACTGATGATCATCGATACTTTGGTTCAGAATTTGTCTGATCACCTTCACATCCCATAAAAAACAATATCAATGCAACCATGTGCCAACTGTTACTAGCTTCCCTATTCTATCAGCAGCACAAATATGCTAGCTGCTACTGCTAACGCATACCGCTATGAAAGAAAGTGCAATTTTTAAAAATGCAACAAAAGCTAATTTTGTTTCTCAGCCAATATTAATCAAGGAACATGCAGATAGTGCACTGCGCTATTTGACCTGGCAGATCAGCTGACCTCAGTAGCAGCCAAGTTTAAGTTTCTTTAGCCTGCCCAAAACCTCTCCAACTGCAAGCAGCTTTGCAACCCACCTCACTTTCATTTCCTCCTTTTCACGCTGTGTCTGGCTTAATCAGCCTCTTGCCTGTTGTCACTGACGTCTGCTCTGTTCTGTGGTGGGGTCCGCCTAATAAACCACTAAATATAAATTAGTCCAGATGGAAAACCTCATCTTCTTTTGATGATAGCGGTCTTGATTTCAATCACTGGCCTGTTAGCAAGTTTTCTTTTTATCTGTCGTCAGAGTGAACAACAGCATAACTAGACACACCATAGACACTAGACAGCTCTGTGGTGTCAGCTAGACAGTTTTGTAACAGCTGCAAAGTTGCACATGATGACATTTTTGAAGTTTTTTTTGTTTTACTCCAACTTTATTAATTGCGTCTGAAAGCTGCAAAGCTAACAGCTGAGAAATGTATCTGAGGTCACTCCCTGTGGGTGGTAATGCATGTAGGTCATGTGGGACTTTGTCAGGCAGTCGTCGATCCCATTTGGTGTCACAAATTGCGAAAGTGTGTCAGCACAGGCAGCAGACACTGCAAGTTTAAGCGAGTGGTTATCCCTGATAGAGAACATCTCGCCCTGACTACAGTTACATTTCCACCACAGAAGCATTCGTCTGCGTGTGCCACGTTCATATTTCCAAAGCAGAGACTCTTCTTTGTTTTATTTTTCTGTGCCTCTTGGTTTAAGGCGTCCCAACATCCTGACCTCGCTCCCAAAACGTTAGTTGAATATTAAACTTTTCTTGTAATTAATCCATCTGTGATTTGGGTTCATAATAAGTGAGTTAATGACACTAAAGTGGAGCCAAATGTGTCTGTGCTCTATATGATCAGGGTAACACCACCATATTATTTTGTTCTTTTTTTTAGGTCCTTTCATCTGCAGTATGTGCACTCTTGGTTACTAAGAGTGCACATACTGCAGAGTCTGACTTTTTTTTTTAAGGTAAAATAAAAAAAATTTATGATGTTTAAAAAATTTCAAGACTGATTGTCATATCTCTTCTCACTTACTAACAGTCTGTGTAAGGGAAGTGATTGTTCTAATCTAAACGCTGCAAAACGACCAGCATACAGTTTAACCCAAGGAGGAGGAGGAGATATCAGATGCCTGCTGTGACTGGTGGATGTTTTTGCTCATATTCAACTTTGTAATTTTAAAAGTATTAACATGCCGTTTCTTTATTTTATAGGACGTCATCTGCAGTATTGCATCAACTTGAATTTGTATTTTTGGTAATAAAAACAGCAGAAATAAAATTTAAAAAAAAGATTTTTGTTGTGTCTGTGAAAAGGACCCTTACTTGCACATCCAAGTAGTCAAGAGTCCATCGCTTCATGATCCGTTTGAAGTTTGGAGTTTGAACCTCACCTGTTCCATCCTACATGTTGTAATGTGGAGGCAACTTTGTTTCATATATTTTAAAGCCATGTAAAGTTAAAGTTCTTTTTTTGGGGGCTTTCAAATGTTCGGACTTTAAACCTTTCACCACCAGGTGGCATCATGTTACCAGTGGGTGGCCACAGGGGTGTTTTTAGGTGTTTACTGCTCTTTTTTTGTTTTTTGATTTCTTTTCCTTCTATCGTTGGTTCCTCGAGGCTTTTCCTTTTCCCTGCCTACCTGTGTAAATAGGAAAATGTTCTTATTGTTAAAATAGGTTAACTTGACTCACTACACCATCTTGTGGTACATATCAGTATTGCAGAAAGACACAGCCTAGTCCTGTGGCTTAATTTTGACTTGTGTGATGTTCCCGTGCAGCCAATGACAAAGCCGATTCAAATGGCCAATTCTGCGAGCATTTAAACCTGCGCTGGTGTGTTTCTGTTGCTCTGCTGCAAAAATCTAGTTGCCTGTAGAGCAGGGGTGTCGAACTCCAGTCCTCGAGGGCCTGCAAGTTTTAGATCTCAACCTGGATCAGCACTCCTGAAACAAATGATGAGCTCATTACCAGGCCTCTGGAGAACTTCAAGACATGTTGAGGAGGTCATTTAGCCATTTAGATCAGCTGTGATGGATCAAGGACACATCTAAAACCTGCAGGACACCGGCCCTCGAGGCCTGGAGTTTGACATCTGTGCTGTAGAGTTTCAAGTAGAGCCGCTCTCTTCCACTAAGAAAAAATAGCAGCAGAAGAATAATTAACAGTAAACATACCTACAGCGCAGATTTAGCACAGAAGCATAAATCCGCCTTCATTCACCAGTTTTATCTTATCGGCACAGCACATGAATGTGTTGAACACTGAGCCATAATAGTTGCTTCTTCACATTCTACTGACAGCTTGAGGGAATTTTAAATGGTTTAAAATATGGTTATCATTCCAGTGTTATCCTGCTGGAAGCGGCCATCAGAAATGGGTACACTTTGGTCATAAAGGGATGGACATGGTCAGCAACAGCACTCTGGTGGGGTTTGGGGTTTAAAAATGCTGATTAGGTACTAAGGGTCTCAGCGATTGCCATAAAATTCCCACTGATATAAGGCAGGATGACAACGATTTCCTAAAACTACTATTGTACAGTTTTGGTGACCCTGTGTGAATTGTAGTCTCCATGCCATGCTCAAAATCACTTAAACCACCTTTCTTCTCCATCTTGATGCTCCATCTGAACTTGAGTAGGTCGTCTAGACTACACCTCAGTGTCTAAATGTATGTTGCTGCCATGTAATTGGCTGTTTAGACACTTGCATTAACGTGCAGCCAAACTGGTGTACCTAATAAAGTGTGAATAACACGTTAAAGATGTGCACAACATTCACACAGGGTCGTGTTTTTAAACTTTCTCCTACGGTGTGTGTGTGTGTCTTTTTCATGAACATTTCTTCGCACAGCATTATAGATGAGCATCGTTTTTGTTTTGCATTTTGCTTAAAAAATGTATTAAAGTAACCCAGAGGACACCTCATTACAATGTTATGCAAGTCTGTTCAAAAGGTTACCATTTAATTAAATCTGTTGGACACATGGGAGAAAAATTCAAAAGCAGCTGAAGCAGAGCTTTTGCAAGCGTTCTCGAAAACAACTTTAGAAGTCAGCTGAGGTACGCAGCTGGTTGCATACCTCGGTGTGACCGAGCCGTATTCCAGCCATAAACAAAATCACTCTTACTCGCTTTTATGTATACTGTACAAGATGCACTGCGAAATACAGTACCTCAAGGTTCAACAGTGCAGTGATGAGCTTTGCTAGTGTCTCTCATCACTTTGCAGAATTGCAGACATCGACCTCTTCTACTTTAAAGGGAAAAAAGTCTATTTCTGTAATCCCTTTGGCTTTAGCATGGAAGTCTGACCATACAAACATGGGAAAAAAACCCTTCCAGTCTATTCATTTCTTTACTGGATCAAGTTTTCTACATAAACCTTAAGATCAAGGCAAAGAAAAAAAAGAAATTGAAATGAGGCAAAGAAAGAAACAAGGGTGAAGATGGAGCAAGTAGTCGGAGATACTGTGGAATCAGTTGAAAAGACTCTTGCACCGCTCTGCTTTTCAACTTGTTTAATGGATCATTCTCAGATTTCCTTGCTCTATGAACCTTGTTTTGTGTTCCAGTGAGTAAAAAGGAAGAGGATTTTCAATCCCAAGCTGGCTAAAGAGAGTCAGATTGGCCACAGTGGGAGAGAGACGAGGGTTATCTTTAATGGGCCATCTTCCTGCAGTCGCACTCCCTAGCTTTGGATGACAGGACTTTGAGAAATGAAAGGAGCAGAGAGGGAGGAAAGGGCAAATTTGGACTCGTGTATGTGTACCCACGGAAGGAAATGATCCAGGAGCTAAAGGGCCAGAGTCAGAGAGCGTGGTCATTAAACAATCTGTTTTCTTCTCCAATAATCCTCCTTACCCATAAGAATCCGGCCAATTTATTTTCCTAAATCTCTTTGATAATCTTCAGGTCTTTCAAGTTAGCCCATGCACAAACACGCTCTCCTTTCCATCTGAATGCCCTCAGCACTCTCCCACTAGACCTGCCCGCTGTCTTCAGGGAGCGCCTGGCAGTGCTGTCTGTGAATGTTTTGGTTTCTTTGTGTCGAGCCTCCAGTTCTTATGGCTGTGTAGGAGATAAAAAGCGACATTTAAAGGATAACTCACCTGCACACAGTGATGTGTCCTCACTCAATTTTGCTCAATGTCAAGGTCATATTTGTTGTTTTACTGGTACTTTTTAGTCAGATTTGAGTGAAATTGGATACATTTGCCCGAGGTATGACTGTTTGCAAGCTTGTTGCAAGCAACACCAATACTTACTGTATATGTTTCTTTCTGTACTTCACACATGACCATAGTAACATATTAGCTTATTAATAACCTGTGAACTGTGACGGATCATGAGCTGGATGAGCTACCACATCAATAACCTTCTGGTTTGACCACTTTGACCACTTGAACCATAGAAAACTGAAAAGAAGGACATAGTCATGGAAACACACGGGCTGCTGAACTCTTGAAAAGTTAGTTTTAAGTCCTTTAGCTAATTCCACTCACTTCCAGTGGACAGAGGTGAGGGCAGAAATGTCAATGACGGACACATTTGAAAGAAAACGTATGTGCCTGATAGCAGCAGATAGACACGGCATCATCTGAACCGACCTTTTAAAGCAGAAGGTTTCAGTTTAGAAAACGTCTCAGTCACACAGTTGTGTATGACTTAAGTCACTATGATCGTTCTTTTAAAAAAACCACAAACAGCATCAGATTCAACCTTCTGCCCTTAAATGTTAATCTCAAATCCATTCCTCTTGAGTCTGACAGATTTCTCATTAATCTCTGTCAAACTAGAAAAAGTGTTAGCAAACCAGCGACGCTGTGATCACCGTGAACTTTATTATGTGTAGTGTTTCTGAACAATATCAGCGTGTTTAGTCTAAACCGCTGGTGAAAGTTCTTGAGTCAGGACATTTTTCTGTCATCAGTTGTCTCTTTGGGTATAACGTGCAGTAGACGGTATTTGTTGTTTTGCATCATATAAGCAAAATATTCTAGCCTCCTTCTCTTGATTGTAGTGAGAATTATTGTCTTTTTGCTCATATGACACAAAACTTTGACTCTACAAGGTATCTAAAGTATCTCTCTGTACACCCATATCTCAGACTCCTCTAATGTCTTACACAGAGCACTGGTTAGTGTACATGCCTCAGCGCGATTTGAACAGGGATCTTTAAGTGTCTTCCTCTCAGAACTTTTCTCATTTTCCTGAAAGAAACTCCAGCCTGTTCAGTGTCACATCTGACTTTGTGCGAGAAATATGATGGTACTCTCAATCCTATCATCCTCAGTCTGAAGAGTGCCCTGAATGCCATCACACATTCACACTTTTCTCCCTCCGGGGAACCTGTGACTCCCTCCTTAGGGAGGCATCCCCAGGTGGCAAATATGCTTCTCAAATATGAGAGGTAGGAAGGAAATCAAATACCTCCTGAGAACCAACAGATGCAGCAGCCTTCATTATAATTCCACAGAACCACCGGGTTGGGTAATGTGGCACGCATTTGGGAGCATCACTATAATTAGAGCGGTATCAACTGTGCATGAGTGCATGAGAAAGGCAAAGGAAAACCTTCAATATGACAGGAAAACGTCATAGTCTCCAGCAGGATGAAGAAGAGTCTGCCAACCAGTCAACACCTGTCATGGATGAGAATCATTTGCATAACCCTAAATGTTTGGTAGATATAGGTTCCAACTACAACAACAAGATCATCAGGTTCTCCAGCTTCTGCTGATGGAGAAAAGAAGCATCCAACCAACAAAGTCCAAAATACTGTGGAAACCTCTGGACTATTGGGCTACTGCTATGTGGAGATGTTACAGATCAACCTGCAGAAGCCACTCAGGCTAAAGACTATAACCTTGTTTTTGCATGACACCCTAAAGGCAGAGAAAGGTGTTTCTTTTTATCCAAACCTTAGTAATACTGGATTTGTGCTGCTCATGCACATAAAGCTCACCACACCTCCTCACATTAATACAGTAAAATAGCATAATACAGTAAAACACAAACACTTATTGTAAAATAATTCAGATATATTTTCCTTTGTTCAGGTTGTTTTTGGCTGAACAACCACTCAAGTAACAAATAGTGAAGAGAGCATTTACTGACCCAGAGGTCATCTGTCCAATTTAATGCAAAAATATCTCACGAATTTGTGAGAAGAAAAGACTGGAAAATTTAGAGAAACACAGAACAAAATACAGAAAAAACAGCAGTAACATTCAGTCAAGGAATTCATGCGTTCATTCATTCAAATACGTTCTTCATTTGAGCTCCTAGGATCATTATCTCATAAGAAACAGTAGAACATCAGCAATAACTTTGAAATTGTATTATTAAGGCAGCCAAACAAACTACAGACTCGGTGTCATTAAGATGAGTGATTTTCCTTCTTATTGAACACGAAGCAATAATTCAGAGTAAAATGAAACTGATAAAATCAAATAATTATTTATGCTAATTTTTTAAGGAAATTGTGCTTGGGATTAACTGGGATTTTATTTAACAAAATTGCATTGCAGTTGGCCGTCCGACTGCGGTCTGGAGTGTGGGGCCTCCCTGCTGCTACGGAGTCGGGGTGGTCTGCCTCTCCCCACCGCAGGGAAAAGGGTAACACCACCTGGGTCTGGGTGCAGTTCCCCCCTCCAGGGGCAAGGGCACCTAGACCCGGTTTGTAGAGTACGCTTGGGGAGTGTGATCGTGTGTACAGCGTCTCTTTATGTCTGTCTCCACGTTGGTTGAGTGTGGAGTGAGTGCATATGAGAGCATGAGGGTGGGAATGGATGTTTGTGTCTGTGTGTGCCTGTATGTCTGTGTCTATATGTCAGGTTGGGTATCAGACGCCACCTCTCTGGGGACATCTCAGGCCCTCCAAGGTTTGGAGGCCTATCTCCACCCACCACCACTTCCCCTGCCGGTGGCAGACTCCCTCAGACATCGGTGTGTTGGTGGTTCCTTGTGTCTGGGGGTGGGCGTCCAGGTACACACCGGCTCACTCCTTGGCGGCCGCTTATCGGGGCCTGGAGCCTGGGGCTCGCTCGGGCCCCTTCGGGGGTGGGGTCGGGCCCTTCGGGGGCCCTTCG
This sequence comes from Maylandia zebra, assembly GCF_041146795.1. NCBI lineage: Eukaryota > Metazoa > Chordata > Actinopteri > Cichliformes > Cichlidae > Maylandia > Maylandia zebra. The sequence goes on from NC_135167.1 coordinate 3,893,497, forward strand.
CTCGGGCCCCTTCGGGGGGCCCCTCGGTCACTCAGGCACAGCTGGCGGCCGGTGGAGCTCACGGGTGCGTCACTGCAACTCCCCCTGGCTTCTGCTCCGCGGCTGCTGAGTGAGCCCTCATCTGGGGCTCTCCTCAGCTCTTACTGGAACAGTGGCGCGGCTGCCCCTCTGTTGGTCTTCCATGGTCTCTTGTGTTCTGGGGGCCTCTGGATGTCTGGAGTTTTGATCTCCTCCATACCTGCTTCACACCCTGGAGGACGGGGCTATGGCCCCCCCACACTCCCTAGCAGATCGTTACATGGAGAAACCTTTGGAATACAAGCGCGCTGATCCACACAGGTATGCACACGGGTGTTCACTGCTCGTAGACCCAAATTACACCTTTCTTGGCTGCTACTTCGAAGCACATCTGTCCTGCGTGCTGCACAACAACATTGAATATTTAGTATTTACTGCTGTTTACACTTAGCTAGATTAATGCGATGGTGTTGTGTTTAGTATGTTGCTTTGGTTTTTTTTTTTTTTTGTCTTTTTTTGCTTGTTTTCTATTTTTCTCTCAACAGGTGATCCAGGAGATTTTTATTTTTTTTCTCCCCCCCTTTCTCACTGTCCCTCTCCCCTTCTGTTTTTCTTTTCCTTCCACTTTCTTTCTCCCTTTCCTATCTCTCACTCATGTCTGTCCCGTCTGTAACATCTGAAAATAAAATATAATAAATAATAAAAACAAAGATCGACCAAATGGACCAATACGGCAATGCCACGATGATCCATTTGGCAAAGTAAATCCATTGGGTATCCTTGTTGGTCTTCAGACAACAATTCTGACGGCTAAAGAACCAAATGGGACAGGCGGAAAAAAAAAATTGCATTAAAGTTGACATTTTTCATTTTACTTATGTAGCCAAATGACACCGAAAACTTGTAATTAAATTAAATTAAATTAAATTAAATTAAAATGAGCATCATGGCATTTTTGAGTGTATGGACTGTCTGCAAATCTTTTACACTTAGTTTGTAAAAACTGTCTCCAAATAATTGTAGTGATTTTTGTTTTTCTTTAGTAAAAATATTCACTAACTTACGCGGCCCCTATTCCATATTTATTTTTTTTTATTTTAGATTTTTTTTAGTTTTGTAATTATTTAGTTAATCTCCGAAACACCTACCTCCCCCCTCACCTCACGCTTTTATTTTGAAGGCGGGTCCTCTCGTGTTCCGGTGCTGTCCCCTCCGTTAAACCCCGTGCGGTACGAGGCTGACCGCTGAATTTTAACAGCAGGTGAAAAAAAGAATGAGAGAAAAATGAAAGAGCGAGGGAGGTAGAGAGGCGTAGAGAAAGACAGAGGGGGAGAGAGAGCTGTCGGAGCATCCTGCGAGCCGCTGCTGTGGAGGAGGGTGAGGCTTCGCTAAATGTTCCGTTGGCTCGACTCGTTTTCGTCTTTTGTTGATGTCAAGGCAGAAACAAAGTCCTTCGTCCACCGCGGGAGCGCGCCTCTGTGTTGTGAAACGCACATTCACCATAACGAGGCTGTGGTTGCGTGTCTGTGCTTCCCAGTGGCGGTTCAAACCCGCCTCATCTACTTTACCGTCTTATGTGGCTCCCTGTTCGCCCCACATCCCTCATGATCCTCTGCTGGAGCGCATCTGCGGTTATGTTTGGCGCGACATTTGGTCCGGTTTAAAAACGGTAGAATGAATAGAGCTCTCTGATAATCTGTTGTCGATAGGCTGATCTCATTTATTTATTTTTTTATTTATTTGCACGTTATTCTGGCGTCAGCGTGACCAGGAAATGCTGTAAGCAGGCCTGTCCACCCCCCATCCATCCATCCACCCACCCATCCATCGTGAACTGAATGAAAGACCTGTTTGCTTTGGCTCTGAGCGCAGTAATGTTGGGACACATGTTTGCTCTTTGCCTGTGTGTACATGTGTATCAGTGTGGATAATCAGACCCCCTCCCCCTGTGTGTGCGCTCTGCTGGCAGCATTTCAACATGACAACCCTGCGTCAGAGGAAGGGCAGCAAGGGGAAGGAGCCCTCTCCTGCTGCAGAGCTTCAGTCCCAGCAGCACAACTGTTGCTCTGAACACCATCCGGAGAAGATCCTGCATGGTGAGTGAGACACCCCGCACTCCCATCTCAGGCTTGAGCCACACATAGATGTTTCCCACCAACAAGCTGCAAGTGCCAGTTCTACCACACATTTCAGCAGGTTTGAGCCGATCACTGGTGAAGTTCTTGGTGCTGTTCTGGTGCCAGCTTTTTGGCAGCAGTACCAGGCTTTTTACCTCTGCCAAAGTAGTTGAGGACTTGTCAGTGGGTTTGATTTGCAGTCTGCTGTTATTTTGTTCCCACATGAAGCATCCCCAATTTCCACCTGTAGTGTTTGGTTCTCAAATCTGTTGACTTTAAAGCTGATTCTCAAGGCACCAAAGCAGAACTGGCTTTGCAGCAGTGCTGGCACTGCGTCAGTACAATCCAGGCATTTTAAAACTTTTTTTTGTGGTGGAAATGAGTAGAAGTATTTCCAGATTGGGCACTGGTGTTGCACTGGGTAGAAAGTCACATCGGGTTGTGACTGGCTAAAAACCAAGCACCTGCTGCGGGCTTTTTGAGCCAAAGCCAGCTCGAGCTCCAGGGATAGTGTTCAGGATCTGACCCTGACTTTAACCTGCTACAGGTGTTCTCAGTGTGGCTTTACTGATGTTTTCATAAATTGCTCTGCTGGTTAAAGCCTGATATCTTACACCTTTTGTGCATTTCTGCATTCAAAGAAGAGACATTGTTATGTGTGCGATGCTTTTGTGTCAAATGAAAAACGCTGAAATCATTATTTGCAGCTGCGGCCATCAAATTTGCACGTAAACAACACATGAATGCCTGGGCTGATGGTTAGATCACTCTTTTCTGCTCACACTTAGCCTGCAGTGCACATTCACACAGGACTTTATTGTGATTTATTTGTTACCCCTCTCACACACACTCACACATCAGTGGAGGCAATTTGACGTTCAGTGTCTTGCTCAAGGACACTTTGAAGCCACCCAAAATGTTAGCTTCTCATGTGGGCCGGTTCTCAAATGCAAGTTCTTGATTGAGTACCAGTACCTGTGCAGATTAGGTGGCGATGGGCGATTAGAAGGGGGCGGAGACTGGCTGGAAACCAAGCACTTTGCTGCAGGGTTTTTTTTGGGTCAGAGCCATCTCCTGGGAGATGGTGGTCAATATCTGGCCTCGACTTTGACCCACTGCAGGTCTGCTCAGTGTGATTTTTATTGACGCCTTCATAAATCACTCTGCGGGTTCAAGCCTACAATCGTACACCTTTGTTGTATTTATGCATGCACAGTCATGTTTTCTTGTGTCTCATCCCTAAAGGAGACTGAAGCTTGATAAGCTTTTTTCTTCATTTCAACATTTAAATGATTGACTCTGGTGTCATATTATATTTGTAACCTTCATTTCACAAGTGTCCACTGAATGAAAACTAGCGGGTGTCGCACTTACGTGCATCACGATGTGCACTTTTATGACAATTCAAAGCATTTACAATGTTGTGCAAAAAGTCAGTTTCTGCAGAAACTGCGCGAGGAACACACAGCACATATTTTCACTCGTCACAGTGGGTGTTATTAAAACCTTTAAAAGACTGAAAGTAGCTCTGTTCTAGTCAAGTTTCCCAGTAAGCTGCAGTTATGAAGTGCATGTTGGAGGGTCAAACAGGAAACAACTCCCTGCACACCTTTCTGGAGTCACATTAGAGAGAGCTGTTTCTATAACTCTGAAACCAACAATCTAGCATTCACACCCACTTCACACAGTGGGTGGCCAGCTGTGCAGAGGTGGCAAAGGGGCTGAAGCTTCTTCTTTTTTTTCATACTCGAATCATTTTTGTCATTTTACACGCGGGTGTCCGACTAGAACGCCACAAGTGCCTTTTTAGAAGAGACTGTCTGAAAATGTGTGCTGTTTTCGACATATTTTAGAATACTGAACCTCTCGCCTTTCCCGGTGAAGTGTCTGGAGCAGGTGTACACTCTCTGAGAATGTTGTACGCAGCTGAATCTGCCAACATGCACAGCAACATGACCCTGAAGCCGAAGCAGCTAAATGAAATCCAGCCATCAGTAAAGAAAGAAAAGTGTTACTGTTTCACGTTAAATTTTACCCTACAGTGAAAACTAACATGCTAATGTTCTTGCAGGTGATTGGTCATGGGGAGCTATAATCTGGACTTCAGTTGGTTGGTCTGTCTCTGTTGGTCTTGGCCTGCTTTGCTGCATCTACGTGGCGACGCTACATGAGAACGACCTGTGGTTTTCCAACATAAAGGTAAAGACTGTTTACGGTCACAGACCCGACACTGTGGAAGTGGAAAGAAGAAACAAGCCATTAATGAAAGAGCAAATCCTTTCTAAAGAATGACTGTGATTTACAGAATAGACTTCCTGTTTTATGCATTATGCAGAAAGTAATCAGGGAAATGTTTACTGAGGTCCCAGCAGGAGGGGACTGAGGGACCCTGTCTCATAGATTTGTTTTTTGCAGCTACAATCGTCGCCCCCTGCTGGTCATTGAAAAGAAAATATGGGTTTAGACCTTGCTGCTTGGCATATCTGGAAACTACATCCATCTTTTATACTGTTTATTAGCAACTGCAGGAAAGAAGTTCACTTTCAGCCTCTGGTTTGAGTTCCCAGACACTTACCGAGAGTTTTAAAAATAAGAGGTGATGCAACCCTGTGGTAAACACTGCTTCTTTGAAATGTGCTGCTGGAATCAGATTCAAGTCGAGCGTGGGAATTTAAAGGCTTTGCAGATCACCTCTTTATGTTTTCATCTAAGTTTTCTACAATGTCCGAACTTTTTTAGAGATAGGGAATTGTAGATGTCTCAATAAGAATTAGCCTCTCGGTGGCTGTATGTCTTAGTGACAGCTTATCTTAAAGTACTGCCAGTGAGTTTGTGTCAGTGGGAGCTGGAAAAGTTGGAAATGCGTGGCGCTGTTTAAATTTTATAAAGCTCTTGTTAAAAAGCAGTAAAGCTGCCTGGATTGATGTATTTGGCACTTGTCTAACAAAGTTATCTGAGGATTTGACATCCATGTGCACGATTCATTAACCACATCACTGATGTGGATATTAACTGATGGAAAAGTGTCACACGGTGTGACCGTTAAGCTAAAAATTTCCACACGCGCTTTCCGCTTATCTAACGTAGCTTCGACATCAGTGCCAGGGACATCCCCTCGTCCAGTTTTCTTCCTAAAATGGTCTTCAAACACGTCATAAACACTTCATCCTAAAACGTGATGATTGCTTTTCCACACGCTTCATGGGATGAATTTTCAGGGCTGTTATGTGAACCACATGAGATCCTGAATCATCGCGGTTGTTTCAGGCCTTTCAGGGTTTGTTCATTGTTGTACAGCAACAGAACATTGTGCTCTGCCAAATGTGATGTCATTTATAATTGCCCCCCTTTAGAGCGTCAGCAGCACTCTGGTTCTGGCTGAGATCTACATAGCAGATTTCAAACTGGGTGACATGGCAGAAAAGATGTCTGCATTAGTACTAAAACTGGGGCAAAGTGTGAATCAATGCTGCTGCCATAAATTGTCTTTGCATCATTAAGTGATGCAGTATGAATCATTTGTTTTCCTGCAGCAACTGACACAAGAACATTATATTTTTTTGGAGTGGTGTGTTTTGTGGTTTTGTAATCTACTTTTACATATGAAGTGAAAACACTGCAGGTTAATATTTTGCGTGAAAATTGCTCTGAAGTTGTTTATCACAGGGAGGGATGGAAAGTTGAACTACCAGATGCGCAGCTATGTAAGTCAAAACCACAATCTGAGACATTGTTTCTTCTAACAAGCTCATTGTTTCTAAGTAACCTTTGAGTGTTCATTACTGAAAAATAGCAAATAGGAAAAAAGAGTATTCTACATTGTAGAATGTGGTGTAACGTTAGCATCTGCTTGTGGTTAGCTACAGGATACTTGTAGGAAATTCTATTATTGCAGTAATTGGGGACATTAACGAGGCCATTATGTGTGTAATTATACATTTTTGACATAGCAGAGGAGAAAAACAAATGAAGGTAAAATATGTTGAACACGCTGATGAAATCTCTGCAAATCTGGCATCTGGACTCAAGAATGAATTGATTCAGCGATCACAGGGTGAGCTCGCTGTAGTCCAGGTGATCTAAATTTCACTATCAGATTCGGGACAGTGACGGGACAACAGCAGTCCCTTCAAGGTCCTTTATACTCAAGGTTAAAGACCTTAATACAGAGGCTCAATACGGGACAACATTCAAACAGAGCATTACTTGGTGAAAGTGGGAAGGAAAAACTCCCTTTTAACAGGAAGAAACCTCAGACAGAACCAAACTCGAGGAGGGGGGCTTTATTTTTTGAGTTTTTGAGATATTGATACATTGCCAGATGTTGAAGACCTTAAAGTGGGTCAAAAACCTATTAAAAAAAAATCTTGCAAATTATTTGATACATGAAGCCAACATTTTGAAGCAGTCATTATAAATGTCCAGTCTTTGGACCATAACAGTTGGAGGTTTAAGGCCCGTGTTGTTTTGAGATGGAATGACCCAGTTACCGGTACTGGTAATTTAGGGCAGCTGTGGCACAGACCTTACATTGGGTGGTGGTCTAATAAATTTGTTAAGCACTGTATCAAGTACACATGTGCCTCTCAGGTGGACTTCAAAGAAGTATAATGGAAACCAGTAATTGTCCACGGTGCCTCCAGCTGTCTGTGTCTGACAGACTTCAGTGTTCAGAGTCCCCTCAGTGTAAAACTGTCAATAATAAAGGTTCCCACATTCAACTCTGTCATGATGCTACTTGTAAACTACAAAAATGTCCAAATGCATTTTATTCATAACTAAGCATTAAAGACAAAAATGCAAAGAGTAATGTGGACTTTTGAAACATTGTTAGAAATATCTTTATACTTACCCATGAAAACAAATTGGAGATAAATGTTTGGTTCATGAATTTATTGCCTTCCTTTGACTAAAGTTGCAGGTTGGTTTGCATGAAAGCCGACTGTTATGTGCATGTGGAAGTTATTAAGAGAAGGCTGAAGATAAAGCACCGTTTGGTTTTCTGTAAATCTCTTTAGAGTGGGAGCTTCCCACAGGGACTACTGAATCATAACCTGACACCAGAGACACGTCTGGTTCTGAAGCTCTATCCCAATCACAGGACGACTCATCTCTTTGTGTAGAACAGACGAGACTGCGTCATCAGTTTACTTCCTCTGTTGGTTGCCTGCATGGCCAGCCAGGTGCTTATTCTGTTTCTCATGAAAATGTGAAATGCATCTTGCCCGCGTATAGCTCCGCCGTGCTCACGGTAATTTGTGGGCTTCTGTCACAGGGACACAAAGCGGCACTTTGAGTTAATTGATCGGAATCCGTGTGGACACAGTTTGCGGTCCAGCGCGGACTTTTTTTTTCTGTTTGTGTGTGTGAAGGGGAGCAGACAGATGTGTTCATTCATAATAAATGCAGGTCACTTTACAGGCCTGGAGAACATCTCCCTGAAATGTTCCCACAAATAAGTGGGCTCCTGGCTGACATCATCGCACACTGCATGCATATGTGAACTGTTTCCTTCTGTTAATGCAATCAAAGCCTGCGCCTGAGTCTATGTTCGCACAGAGCAGGCCGAATCTGCTCGGTTACATTAAAAACGTGGCTGTGGCTCAGCATTAAAACATTCAGTGTTTTTTAGGGAGACTGTCTGGGAACATGAAAATGCATAAGCAGTCTCTGCTGCTGATGTCCAACAGTTTCTCTAACTTTCTGAAACCAACAGCCTAACATTCACAATCATCTCTCGCTTGTGTGGAGGTGAAAACCTACCCTGGATATTTTCTTTCAAGCTCTGCTCTTCACACTGTCTCTGCAACAAACTTTGAACAACTTAGGCCTTTTTTTGGAGGAGACCATCAATGATATTCTGTTGGCCTCGTATTTATGATGATGTATGATATTAAATATCTCCATTCAATAGGACTGCTGGCTTTTGACTCGCTGGTATAAACACTTTTCATCTCTGGCGTTCTTTTTTGTATAAAAATGCCCTCGGGCAGTGTTCACAGCCAGCATTAACAGATCTGTCCACACTGGACACACAGGTGTGAATGCCATTTTCAACTAACTCAGTCTGAGCGATGCAGATTTTATAACGGACATCTGACAAAATTATAGATATAGCTTAAAACGTTATCCAGCAATCACTCAGAGAAAGTAACACCTACAAAGTATCAATAGATGATAGAGGAGATGGTAAGCTTCACCATATATTAGTTCATTTTTGGCCTTTATTATGTAATAAATTGAACATTAGATAGAAAAAATGGGGAGAGAGCAACAGCAAAGGCCCTTGGGTTGGAGTTGAACCTGCGCTGCTGCATTTAGCCCTGCGGCATGTGGTCACCTGCGAGCTAAACTGGTGCCCAGATGTAGCTTACTTTAAGCTACAGTAATAGTTCCTATACATCTAATGCTAGGGGTGAAGTGAAGCATGATTAGTTTATTACTGCCGTGAAAGAGTTGGATGTCTCGTTTTATTTCAGCAAAACTATCTCACAAAGTTGCCACAGACATGCGGTGAAGATAGCGGGTGTACTTTATACACTATATTACCAAAATGATTCGCTCATCTGCCTTCACACGTATATATCAGGCTGAGTGACATCCCATTCTTACTCCATAGGGGTTTATGTGATGTTGGACCACCCTTTGCTGCATTCCCAGCTCTGCACCACTGCCCCTGATGCTTTGCATTGTGCTTGCTGATGTATGCAGGTGTTTGGCCATGGAAACCCATTCCATGAAGCTCTCTATGCACTGCTCTTGAGCCACATGGCGTTCGGAGGTCTGCAGCGACTGACTGTGCAGAAAGTTGGTGACCTCTGCGCACTATGTGCCTCAGCATCCCCTGACCCTGCGCTGTGAGTTTACATTGCCTTCGTGGCCACTAACAGTTGATTGCGGAGCATTTAGTGGCGAGGAATTTCATACCTGGACTTGTTGCACAGGTGGCCTATCACCACCCTGGAATTCACTGAGCTCATGAGAACAGCTAATATGGATGGATGTATCAGTTTATGGTGTTTAGGGCTGTTGCAGGCTACGTTCCTAAACTGGTGGAATGTGCACACACACATACTGGCGAATTAGTTAAAGGATGAATTAACTGATAAATAAAATACTAGAATCTCATCAAAAATATATTAGCAAACATGCTAAAAAATACCAATAGCTGAAACACAGTGAAGAGTTCTGGTTCAATCACGAGAATTAGTGAATGAGGCCTAGTCGACGCTGATCAGTTACAGCTTCCTGTGCTATAAATCAATGTGGCCACGCCCCTAACTACCTTGTCCAGTTGAAAATCACAGGAAGCTGTCAACTATGTCCAAAACTGTATTGGTCCCATGCTGCAGATATACCTTTCAATCCTCTAAAGTTGGATATTTTAAAATGAGAGTGCATGAGGATGGACTCGCTGTAGGAGCCAACCTCAGGTGGCCATCAGGGGAACGGCAGTTTTTTTTTGTTTTTTGTTTGTTTGTTTGTTCTAAAAACTTTTGCTTTGGCTTTAATTTTCATCTCCAGAGCTTTTTAGTTGGGTGACTTGTTCAGATATATATTTTTTGATTTGTTTAAATTTTTTAATCTGTCTCAGGGAATGAAATTTAGTAGTGTCCTCGCTCAGTCCCTCCCATAGTCTGTTCCTCTGTCGGTAGGCTGATCAGGAAGATGTTGTGACAAAGTTTGACAGACTCAGACTCATCTGTCTCAGGCTGCAGGTAGTGATGGTAGCCTATGACCTAACGGCGTTATGCATCACATGTCTCTTTGCTGATTGTGTTTTGTATATCTGTGTACTGTCACACGTATATTCATGGAGTCATGTAGTCTTCTCACTATTGCACTGCATGTTATGCAGCAGGATTGGCCTTTTAATGTTAATGTATACCAGTAAAATTAGTAGATTTATTTTTGCTTCTATCAGAAAGATAATTAGGAACTAAGGCTTTCATTTAAGTGAAGTGGACTAAACACTCACTGTGCTGCAGGTATTGCTGCTAAAAGAAATCTGCCAAATGTAAAGATTATGGCAAAGAAATGAAAACTAAGATCCACCAGCCAGCGTTTGTTCTTTTTAATCATTACTACTAGTTTTGTTGAACCCTGATTGTGGTTGTGAAATGAAAGAAAACCACAAAAACTACCAGCTCAGTTTGTGTGGAGACCCAAACAGAGGGAAATGACTTTCAAATTCAAATGTTTAAATTTAGCTGTGCGGACAGAAGAACATGCTGAATTATCCAAAAGAAGTTTCCAAGGCACAGAAAATTGTGTTTTGTGCACCTGGTTTTACCCTGAACTGCTTCCTGTTGCTCTCTGGGCCGTCTGGATGGATATATTTAATTTCCTGCCTTCAGAGACCCCCCCCCATCTCTCTCACTTTTATTCTCCCATTTACTGTTTCATGCACACACACGCGCACACACACACGTTGTCTGAAGTGTCTTCAGGTCAAGTAGGCTGGAAAGAACTGTGAAACATGCTGGAAAGTAATTTGTGGATTTGGGAGTCCCGCCTGATCAGTGCTGCTGCCTGACCCGACCTGACCCTACGTGACTGATGGTATCGGAGCACGGCGGCCTGTGGAGAAGCTTCACAGAAAGGGAACTGCTTTTAATAATCTCATATGTGGTTTCCTCACCCAGCATGCTGTTGAGGGAATGTATTATCAGAGTTAGCCTGAGGTGAAAGGGTCTGGAGGATTTTTTCTCTCTCGTTCACGCTCATACCCTTACAGTGCTTATTATCTCTTGTCCTCTTATGTAGCGAGACAGCTGGCTTAATCTGGCCTCTTGAATTCATCAGGTGTGAGGTCACATCCGTGCCGGCCGCAGCGCCTGGGTTTATTTCAGACGCGCGCACAGATCCACAAACCTTCCGACAACTGTTCCTTGCATTTTCCGAACGATGTTCCCATGTTTCCCCACCCCCACTTATTCTCCTTATTCTTTTCCTGTAAGCACGTGTGCTTTTATAGACGAGGGGTCACCAGTAGTCAACTCGCTTCTCCCTCCCTCCCTCTGGCTGCTGCAGTTATCCACAGCCTGTCCTGTTGTTCGCAGGGTTTAGTCTTTCTCTTTGCTTTTTGTTCTGAAGTTGCCGGCTGCGTTCGATGGAGGCAGAGGCCACTTCGTATTTAGGCTTTGGCAGACATAGAGCAGAGGAAATGCTGGATAGACCCTGGCTTGGATTTTTCGTGCATCACATAACAGAGATGGGAGTTATTCAAAGACCCATAAGGAGGAAATGGTAACACAGACACACAGAGAGAAGAGGATCGGTGCCTTCTGAGAAGTGTACTGGCTTCCAGCGTAATGAGCAATGTGTGAACTTGTTAACTAGGCCTATTCTCTTTGACCTTAATTTAAATTGAGGATTAGCCATCTCATCAGAGTTCTTGGTGGAAAGCCAAGGCTTGTTTTGCCTTGGGCAAAACTCAAAAGGAGGATTGGGAAGGAAAGTAGCTGCTCATCCCTCAGAGGAAGCTTTTGCATATTTCCTTTGGCAGGGAACTTGAAGCGATTAAAAAGTGAATTTATTTGGATTGACTTCAAGAAGAGAAAAACACACCACATTTACATTTTTTTCCGTAATGGATTTGGATCAGTTCTGTACCTTAACCCGGGAGCGTCCTGTTTATCTACCTGGATTCAGCTCATCAAAGGATCCAAGAATTTATTGATAATCTCTGCGTTCCCAGGCAATGGAGCTCCGTAAGAGGGTGAAGCCAAAACATGGCCTTTCACAAGATGCGCCGTCTGAAGGCAGATGTAACCATAACGCTCTGTCGGGAACGCAGGAGGGGGGTGAAGGAGGGGTTTCTCTGCTTGGGCGATCCGGTTCACGTTCCCATTCCGGTTCAGGCGTTTCACCCCTGCGGCCTTGGCAACAGTGCGTTTTCATGGCAGCAGGGCTGTTAGCGGCTGTGCTGCTGGCACTGACTCAGGCTTGGTGTGTGAACGGCTTACATGAGAATCTGCTGTGGTTCTCGCAGCTCACGGTAGGAGTTATTACGTGTTTATAGAAAGTGTTTCAATTTGAGCGATTGATAAACCAAACACATTACAAACGAGCTCTGCTTCGATGTGACCGCCTTGGGGGCAGGTTCAGTCTGCTTCCTGGGTTCAGTCTGCAGCACGGTGCTAATGAAAACCATCACAGCACACCGTAGTCCAATCTGCAACCACAGTCAGAGCTCCCGCCCCTTCTGTGTTGTTAGGTCGTTACAGAGTGGCCCCAATAACAGTGAGATCACGGTACAAAGATCCAGCAAGCAACAGGCATCTGATGCTGTTATTATCTACAAAATGAACAAACTCCTTTATAGTTGAAGTGGCATAGATTTATTTTTTTCTGTCTGTTGTTTTTTTCTTTTCTGAAGTTAGAGATAAAGTTTCGCCTGCTCAGTTGGAAAAGTGCTGCATAATTCAGAAATGTTAGAAATGATCTTAAACACCAAGAAATATCTCTTCAACCAAGATGCAACTCAATGCCAAATCAGTGCAGTTCCTGGAATGGCCACTAGAGGCCGTCTCCAAACTCGAGTCAGTCTCTGTAGACGCCGATGTTAAAACGTCTGACTTCACAGAAGGTCACATGCAGACCCTGGTACGAAAATGTTGGATCTCTATAGCTAATTTTTCTCTTCATGTGTAGGAAGTTTTTATGAAGGTGTCTATTTGTCAACTTTTAACATTATGTTTGTGTTGTTGCCTCCAGTGGCAACAACACAATTTCTATATACATGTCTATTAATCCACATGTATTTGTGGAAATGCCGTGCATCCATTCAGTGTATGGATGAGTCCTGGGAGGCTCGCTCTCTCGACGTGCTGCCACTCCATCAACTTCTCAGACGGTCTGTTAGCTTTCATTTAAACACAGGATGTAGATGCCATCCATCTCCCTGCAAAAGGTCAAATCTGTGACTCCAAGTGCTTCCTGGATGTTCCCATTTCTTGAGCTGTGAACTCATTCTTTCAATTTTGGGGTGTTTATTTGCTTCTAAATCATACAAAGATGATGCGGTGAACTCATTTGCAGATAGTGTTGAAACAGCTTCTTCATAGATGGTGCCAGTAATATACTTGACCTCCTTTTGAGGCTCGTAGCTGATACGTCTGTGACTTATCGGGATCAGTTCACACGTGGAGCAGCTAAATGTTTTGACCTTGTACCTCGCTCCATATTAACGGTTAGTTGCGAAACGTGCTTTCCCTTTGTTAATCAAAACGCTCTTACCATGATCAAAATATTTATTGTAATCTGCCATGTTTTTGTATGATGTCAGTAACTTTGATAGTTTTTCCAGATGTAGTCTTGTTTTTCTGACGGAGCAACAAGAACACAATAACCGAGCGCCTGTGGCTGCAGAGAGTCCCGAGGTTAAAAACGCTCGCTGCCCTCCTCATCGTTCTTGCGCTCCGGGCCGTCCCTGTGCTCGTAGAATCTGTCCCGTCTTTTCTTCCAGAGGCTCGTCCAAATGCGGATTAAATTTTTTGCAGCTGATCATATGTGCATGAACCAGTGGTTTTCTGCTCAGGAGGCAGACCCATGCTGATTTACACTCTGTTAATCAGCTAATGGTTTCAACCAAGTAAATGACATTAATTAACTGGTGGGAACACCTGCCTCGGTGGGCGATCTGATTGGGATCCCCTGTCCTGTTGCTCCCTGATGGCTACAGAACAAATAACTGCTCTCAGGTTTCCACAGACTGGTTATGATGATTTGTCAGATATAAGGACCGCAGAATGAGCCAGGCTGTTTAAATTAGGATCTTTCTCCTCTGAAATGCGTGAAATATGTTCAGAATACAGAACATTTTATGTACAAGTTTGTATGAATGTTAGAAATTGAACGTTGTTATTGGAAAATCCTTTCTATTGATGAATTGGTTTTAATGGACAGATGTTATATACATTTCTAATTTTATAGTCTTTTTGTGAGGTTTTAGTTATTACTGGAAGTTGTTACTGGAAAAATATCAGATAAAATGCTTTGCAGCAATACTCGGAAACATGCTTTGGTTTTTAACAAGCGGAGGATTTGGAGATTGCTTGGACCGGATTTGGCTGCAGTAAATCTGGAGAAACAATTTGACAGACTTTCAGTGAGTTTTAGAAGAAATGAGTAGCTAAAATCAAAGCTTTTCTTTTTGTCAAGCACAGTTGCAAAAACAATTTGCAGACTAAATATGATAGATTAATGATTGGCTTAATATTCCACAGCTGGTTGTTCGCCGTTTGCTCTCTCCTCTTACCCCCCCGAGGAGCAGTAATCACGCATGACGAGCAGGAAGTCTCTTGGGAAGACATCCTCCAAGCACGCACTCACACACTGTGTTACCTGTCTGATTATTACTGGAGAGGATTATGAGTGTATTAGCTGCTTTGCCTTTATCCTCCATGTTTCTGTCATGTCTTGCCAGGATATCTGTTTTCCATATTACAGAGAACAGAAGTGTTTGCTTTCATGAAACTAAAATCCTTCTTTTTATTTTCAGGAAGTGGAGAGGGAGATCTCCTTTCGGACAGAGTGTGGACTATACTACTCCTACTATAAACAAATGCTGCACGCCCCATCAATACAAGAAGGTATGCACTGTGATCGCAGGTTTGTATTCATGACAGTTGTCATTTCTTCACAAACACAACTTAGAGGGTCAAAATGATCCAAGATCTTTCCACTCCAACAAAATAGTGTGTGGAAAGAAAAGCTGAAGTGGATGTTACAAGAAGCTGTAGTGTCCAGGTGTTAATCGAAAAGTGGTGTGTGTGTGTGTGGGGGGGGATACCATTGGTTCATCTACAAAAAACAATCACAGTCGGGTTTGAATCCCGGTGACCTCAAGGTCAGAGGTCATGTTTTCTGAATCTTGCGATTGCAGTAACTTGAGTACAAGCTGACGTGGAATTTTTAAATGGACACCATACGTGTATCTACTTGGAGGCGGAGGGGCAGCGCTGGTGGCCGCCGGTATTTTTTAATCTATTTAGCCATTTACCAATTACCTGAGAATCATTCAAGCATAAAAACGTCAGCATTAACTGCAGATTGCTGCCTCGGCTGCACATCCATGATGCAAAGGGATGCTCCTGATGATGATGATGATGATGATGATGATGATGATGATGATGATAAATAGACAGCGTGGAGCAGGTAGCATAAAACAACTTTAAAATCTCTAAAATGATTATAAATTGATATCTGAAGTAGTGTTTTTTTAACTACTGCAAGTCTCACACATAAGACCTGCAAAGTATCTCCTCTTGTTCCATATTTTGTTCCCTGAATCCCTCCCTGAAGTAATTCCCTTTCTTCTTGTCTTCTATTACTCCCTCCACCAATTCTCATCTACCTCACTCCCTCCATCGCTCTGTCTTCCTCCCTTCACTTTTCCCTCATTATCACACCCCGTTCAGTCCCATCTCCTCACTTATTAATATCTCCTTCTCTTATTTGCCAAATCACAACAACAGTTGCCTCAAGGTGCTTTATGTTGTAAGGTGGACTCTACAATAATACAGACAGAGAAATGAGGAATATACAAGTGTTTCCATTACTATGTAAGTTTGTTTTAAATAA
The DNA here is from genome assembly GCF_041146795.1 of Maylandia zebra. Lineage (NCBI taxonomy): Eukaryota > Metazoa > Chordata > Actinopteri > Cichliformes > Cichlidae > Maylandia > Maylandia zebra. Next base: position 3,909,219 of record NC_135167.1, read on the forward strand.
AAAGAAAAAAAGTTTATTCAATAAATGAATTCAGGCCATTGACAATTTCATTCAGAGAGAGTTATTTTATCAATTTTGAAATAAATTTCATACTGAAATAAACAGCACTTACTTATCCAGCCTGCTGGAAACAGATTATTCCAATTTGGTTCCTTAATAAACTTTTGGCCTGTTTCCATCATGCCTGATCTGCTGGTGATCGCTCCTTCCTCTTAAATCCAGTCTATTCATTTTAAATAGTTGGAGTCACTCTGAAGGGAAACACAAGCTCCCAGCAGCCCAGCTCTCTGAGCTGATGAACGATGAGGCACATTTGCCTTTTTTGTACAAAACTGTGACTATCACCAGTCAGTGTGTTCAAACCAGCAGCAGGCGGTCAACAGGTGACACAGTGAGAACGATGTATGCAGGTAAACTCGAGCTTCCACCGAGCTCCTCGGTCATAATAATAATGATACATTTTATTTATAGGCGCCTTTAAGACCCTCAAGGTCACCTTACAATAACACAAGGTGGAACAGACAGAAGGGAAGCTGAAGAAGAGCGGAGTGTACGGTGGGGTGAGTATGTGTGGAAGATTGGATAGATATGGAGGAGCGAGGTTATGAAGCGCTTTGAAAGTGAGAAGCAGGATCTTGAAATTGACACGGAGGTGAACTGGGAGCCAATGGAGCTGTTTAAGAAGAGCTGTTCTATGTTCAGTGGATCTAGTTCTGGAGATAATACGAGCAGCTGTGTTTTGAACTAACTGCAATTTATGGAGGGATTTATGAGGTAGACCACAGAGAGGAGAATTACAGTAATCTAAACGAGATGTGACAAGAGCATTGATGAGTATGGAGGTACTGTTTGGAGTGAGCGAGGGACGAAGGCGGTTAATATTACGGAGATGAAAGTAGGTAGACCGAGTGATATTATTTACATGTGCTGTGAAGGACAGAGTGCTATCGAGGATGAGACCAAGACTCTTAACCTGAGGGGAGGGTGTGACAGGGTTATCAATGGATAACGAAAGACTGGTTGGAACTGTAGTCAGTTTGGATCTGGTGCCTTAAAATGAATTCTGTTTTATTGCCATTAAGTTTAAGAGAGTTGTGAGTAAACCAGATCTTGATTTCACTTAAACAGTCTGAAGTGGATGTGGGTGGGAGAGTATATATCACAGAAACACACACAGGTTAGAGTCCAGCCAAATGTGTAGAGGTCTTTTCGGGGGAGTCCTCAGGCTCCTCTCGCTGCTGGTTCGGCTTCCACATAACAACTCGCTCCAAACACTCTTCGGTATAAATTTGCAAACTCTCCAGATCTTCGTCACAGTCCTCCAGAGAGCTGAACTTTGTGGAAATAAAGAATGTATTTTTATTATCTTTAAAGCTGTCTAGAAATAAACTGTCTGAAATGCCGGTAACCAGTGCCGTGCTGCCGTGGTCGATACCGCCGAGTCTTGTGTCACTACAGCATAGCATCACCCGGGACCTACAGTTTTTCTGTAACTTCTTGTTTTAGGAAGCTAGCTTTTGTTAGCACCTTCCTTTGTACATGGTTGCCAACACCAGGTGGCTCTCTCTATCCATACTTGTAAGGAAAAACTGTTTTTCACTCCATTATTTCCACCCGACCAAACAAATCACTGCACTTTTCTCATGATGCACAGTCTGGTCTGAGGGAAATTAGCCTAATTATTTTGTTCCCATTACCATGTGAAATTCCTTGTTGGAAATGTGCCTAATTTTCCACTAAGGCAAATAATTGAGCTGTAGTCTAATCAGTTGAGGAACTGGCTGACCTCCCTTCCCGTCCCTTTCTATGTTCCCTTGTTTTTCTGTCACAGCACAGCAGCTTGTTATCCTACTACTGTAGTTTTTTGGTGTTATGGATGAAGCGCTGAAGTGACGGCAGGTAATGGAAGAAGTGGGAAATGATAGGGATGGGCATAGGAAGAAAGTGAGAAAGGAAGCAATAATTGAAAAGGCAAGAAATGAAAGAAAAGGAGGGATAAGTGAAGGAAAGATGTAATGAATAAATGAGCTAAAATAGGAGAAAGAATCCAGATGAGCGAGCAAGGCAGGACACAGAGTCAGGTGGAAAAAGAAAGGCATGACAGCAAACGGCGTAAATGAATGAACAAAGTCGAGTGGGTCATGCGTGTGGGTGGTAATGTGCACTTTGTTTATGCAAAACCGTGCTGGTTTTTATGGTTTTCCATGGATCAAGAACACAGCGGAAATCAGGCTGACACATCCCAGCCTGCAGCAGAAAGTCAGCCCTCGCTCCTCGCTCCATGTCACACTTTGTTTCAGTCAAACCCAGTACATGGTGATGATACTGCATGGAGTAACCAATATGGATTAATGCTATCAGTGCGCGCATCAGCTCATATAACACCAGCAGCAGTGTTTTCTGTGACAGAGTAATGTTAAAATGTCATTCTTTTCTATATGTTAGTGTTATTTTGGTAATTCTTGCCATCATTCCCTTCTGTAATAATGCCATTGCACCAAAGCAATTTAGAACATGTAGCAGCATAGCTTTAAAAGTCAGATGAGGCAAGAGACAAAACACCACTTCGTCAATCTCATTTGGAAGAGGAAAAAAGAACAAGACACAGCCTAACATAATCACCAACACTTTGTGCTTTCATTCTGACCTCCTGTGGTGGTATTAGTGATCCAGGTATATAGTGAAAGATCATTCCAGGTGTATTCCCTTTGAGTTTTTCATGTTAAAGTGGAGCTTTTACTTTCACTAGAGTATAAATAATTATTAATTATGTTGTACTTTTTTTTTTTTCCTGTCTGAAAGAAGCCAGATTAGTTCGCTTCCTGTTCAACCAGCTTTCTTCTGATTGGCTGCACCTCATAAATAGGTCTATGTTTCTTCTCTTGAATATGTATGATGTCATGTCATGGAGCGGGGATATACCTAATACGGTAGTCTTACGTTGCCTGTCCCAGGAAGCCCCACCCACCCATTTGCCTTCTATAATTTTTCATGTGAGGCAGCCAGCCAATCAGTAGAAAGAGAAAGTTGGTTTAACGGGGGAGGAGCAAAAACAGCTCATTCTAGTCAGTGGATGAACCGAGGAGCTTCGCCATTCCCAGCATAGTCTAAAGATGAATTTAAAATGTGCAGAGGTAATGTAGTACAGTAGCTTTAAATCGTGTGGCGAGTCCACAATAATAAAACCAAAAAACAAATATTAGGGAGACGCGTCTGACCAGCTAAAGCATGAAAAAGGAAAAGATTTGGTTAAAAATGAGCAAGAAGACCTAAACTTTAAATCTTTTTGAAGGATGTGAGAGCGGGGCATAAAGTGAGGGGAGACTAGGGCCCCTTGCCTCTCCACTTTTGATGCCCTTGGCAGCTAAGTAGTAATAAACCTAAATTATAGTTTAAACCTCAATTACTGGAAAACAGAGGCTTTTTTTTCCCATTTAATGGAGAAGAAACCAGCTGTGTGCAAAACAATGATGTAATATGTCCTTTTAAATATTTCCCCGTTGACACATCCAGCATCCCACATTAGCATTCATTTGGAGTAATGTTTTTGGCAGCTTAGCAAATCTAAGTCCAATATTTACCTTCTTTTCCTCTTTGATGTGTTCCCACCAGCATCACATAAAAATATCTGGCTGTAAAAAGCTGCTAAGAGCTCGTCTATGTTCCACAGCAAGTCATTAACTTTGCCTGTCTTTGTCTGCTGAAAACCGCACTGACGGGAGGTGAGAGTGGACTGAAACAGTAAAGTTGCAGACCATCGAGCCCAAAAAGCGAGAGCACTTGAAATGCACTAAAGCAGAGGTGATGATAACGCTCTGTGGGTTTGTATTTATGAGCCACATCAGCCACACACTCAGTCAGAGGAAATCGATCGGTTACATACAGTGGAAATCCAGCAGTCCTTAAAGGTGCAGTTTGTAAAACCGGGTCACTTTGTCATGATGCTTTTGTGTTTTTATTACTGAGTTAGTGGAAACTCGAGTCCTAGTTTGTAACAATTTATAAGCAGAATAATGAATAGTTCTGTCAAAAATGGCACATTTTTCATCTTCATGCACAGACGAGGTGCGTGGTCTTGGCCATTAAGTCTCAATTTAAGGCCCAAAGAGATGTCGATGCAAATGAAGAAGGTTGAGAAACCTAAATCAACGTATCCGAGAAATAACAAAAACTTTAAGTGTTGTCAAATCACCTCTCTTAAAAAGAAGATTTATATTTTTGGCTTTTTGCCGTTTTTTTGGTGGTGAGATGAGGGCTGACTAGCATCCAGGCCTCTGCGGTGAGGATACACCCGTCTGTACACGGGGCGCATTTGTTACATTTTTAATGTTTTAAACCAAAAATCTTTTTTTCCCCTCAAAGCTCGTTTTTATTATTTCATGGGGGATGAAGTTGCCCCACAACCCATCTCCAATAAAGCACTGCAGGAAATTTTCACATGCTTTATTTATTAGATTGATGTTTGGGTCATTTAGGGGATTTTGTTTGGGAGAAAAACAGAACAAACTACATTTAGTTTGCTAAAATTCAGGAAATGAAGTGAAGTTTGAAGCGTTCCGAGTGTGCTTTGAGCAATGCAGGAATTTAACTTCAAACAGAACACGCTGTGTTTTTAGTGGTCGATGCAAATTTCCGACCCTGTTTTTTCTCTAATGGCACGAGTCTGAGCTAAATAAATGAGCCAGGTGAGCTTCGAGAAACATTAACACCCCTTCCTCCCTGGCTGTCATAAAGCCAATAATTATTATCAGTTTGTAAAAAAAAAATAAATAAATTAAAGAACGGGTGGCATTTTCAAATGGTGTGTTTGTGTGTGTGAATTTTGTGTTTGCAGGGCTCAAAGAAATGATCCATGACAACTTGACAGAATCCAAGAGGACCATTAACCTCTTGCAGCGAATGAATATCTACCAAGAGGTCTTTCTCAGTGTTCTCTACAGATTGTTGCCCATACAGGTAATACAACACTCACCTGTCATCTCGGCTGGTAACACACAAAAGATTAAAGACCTCAGCTACACCAGCTAGACTGTCTGGGACTTTTGTCATTTGTTCTGTTAATTAACACATCCTTTTTATGTGTAGGGGTGGGGGGAGAAAGTAAAGTCACTCTCCAGTGTTTTGAAAAATGTATTTTCTTTTGGCATTATTACTGTAATGATCGTAGTCAAATGAGGAAGTGTTTGAGGCGCAGTGGCGTTCCTTTGTTTTTCTGTCTTTTTAGCTGACATGACTCAGAGCCCTTACACTTGTCACACTGGAGGAAAAGGTTTCTGTATTGGCATAACAATTAACCGAGAAACCGCGACTAAGCTTCATCAGCTGTCTCACCGAGAGACTAGAATGTCAGGGAGTGAAATATCAGACACAACTCTGAAAATGCCACAGTGTTCTCGAGTGCCCGAGTCAGTCGCTGTCACTGTTGTCAACTCTGTGCATTCAATCGCGCTGCCTAATGAACTAATGGCTTCCCTTTGTGTATGTGTGTGTCTGTGTTTTTGTGTGTGTGGCCCAGTCATATTTGGAGCCCGTGTACTTTTATATTTACACAGTGTTCTCGCTCCAAGCTGTGTATGTGATCGCTTTGTACCTCACAGCGTGGCTTCTGTCTGGCTCCTGGCTTGCTGGTGCGCTCACCGGGGTCTGGTACATCCTTAACAGGTGAGTAATAACTATCTGTGTGCGTGACACAGTGAAGGAGGAGCGAGTTAGTCCCTTTCTTCTCGCACTTGACTCTGTCATGGCAGTTTTTCTCTCAATATAACAAAGAGTCCTTTTTTTATTTATTTTATGGATCAACTCTTAAAGGTGCAGTTGGTAATTTTTTTTTAAGGTTAGGTAACACAAAGAAAAGATATTGTACTGATAAATATAAATAGATTAGTGTGTATTTATATCTTCCAACAAATTGATGTTTTCATAAACGAACCACCCAAACAACAAAAAGCAGCAGCTGTTTATAAGCTAACATCATCCTAGCTAACATTAGGCTTGAAAGTCCTAAAAATCACACTTTCTCTAATAACAGTTTGATAACATTCTGACATCATCTGAGAGGTTTTTTTTTTTTTTTTTTTTTTTTTTTTTTTTTTTTTTTACCAAGAGTCCAACGATATTATATCTACTTAAAAGACATCAAACAGTAGCTAACAGTAGCTAACAGCTGCTAACAGAAGCAGCTAACAACAGCAGTAGCTAGGGTTGCCAACTCCCTGAAAAATAAATAAGGGACACCTCGTGGCCAGGGCCGGGCAACCCAGTTGTCTTCACCCTTCCCAGTGTGGTAGCTCTTTTTTTTGTGTGTGAAATTATTTTTTAACCATTTGACTTGAATTTGATTTAAGCAGATGCATATTCTTTGTGATATGACCATATGGGAAACAAACGATCATTTAGCCGTTTATTTTTAGCTCAAAATGACAACATTAACACAGTAAAACAGGTCTCTTTCTTAAACAGAAGCCTGTCATGCTTAGCTTTTGAGGATATAAGTAAATCTTTCTTTAAAAGAACTCTGTCCTGCTTAACTTAAAATTATATAAATTAATAGAAAACAATAGAACAAAATCATTCTTGTAACTGTGCACATTTAGTGCATTTAGTACAACTGGCTTCAGTTGAGGTATTATTTCAGCTTTTCTAAAGCTAATCAGGTTTGTAAACCCACTTGTTCCCATGATTACGCATCATAACTCATCATCATTATTCATCTATGTATTACTTTTATGTATTAGTGATCTATTTGTTGTAATCATCTATCCTTGCAGTTGTTTATTACACAAAATAAGTTATATTATCACACTTCTGGCCACATAGCGCTGATATTCACTGCACATGCCCATATTAACCTTAACCAGAGGGTTTAAACAACTAACCAGTGTTTACATACCATATCTGCTTCTGCCGTGGCCTGGTGGACAAGAAATTGGTTAAGGGTTCCCCGAGCTTTCACGCCCCTCATGTTCTTCATGTGCCCACCACTAGAAGCATGCCTATGGAAAAAGTGCGCCGGCACACAGTGCAGTGTGCTTTAAAGGTGTTATGGTGTATTTTCCCAGCCAGGTGTTTCCCTTTTCCCATTCCTCCCAGTACTTTTGCAGCCTATTTTTCTTTCTCTGAGCGAACAAACATTGCTGCTCTAATGCTGGGCTTACACTGTGCGATTTTTGGCCCATTTTGAGCCGATTTTTGAGTCGTGCGACCGATTTGGTGATCGGCCCGATTTTGGCCTTCATCGTGCATCGTGTAGTATACGTGGGGTAACGAGAAGCGATTAACACCTCGAGCAGCTCCCGATCATCAATCGCTCGTGAGCCGCTCACACTGCTCACGCGCAAACACGTAAACGTCGGTGAAAAAGACGGCGCAGCACGGCAGTGCAGCGTGTGATCTGGACACAAGCGATGGAGGCACAACTTGTAGAACTTTGGAAAGCTCATCCGAGCCTTTTCGATGTGGCATCACAAAATTATCACGACCACAACAACCGTGAAAATAGTTGGATCTACACTGCTGCTCATTCACAGCTGCCTGATCATGTTTTTTATTAGCAATTTAGCAAAGTTGATGGTGGTGGTGTGTCTGTGTGAGTGAAAGACAGAGGGAGAGAGCGACAGATTTTCTGTTATAACCTTCATGTTATGGAGGCACAGTGTGAGCACTCAGGTCGCATCAGAGCATCGGGCCGTATAGTGTGAGACCTGCATCGTGACCTACCAACTTCTAACCCCTGCGAGTCAATCGTGCAGTTTGAGCAGGAGCTGAATAACGTGACTGAAAAAATCGCACAGTGTCTGCCCAGCTTTAGGTGTACTGTCGTCCGAGACTTGCACCGCAGTGTCGGCGTTTGTTTCCCTGTTGGCCATGCTTCTTGTTGTGGTCATCTGTTGTCTTCCGGTATTTTCTCCGTAAGCGACCTTTCATCGACCAATGAGATGAGCGGTAATCTGAATTGTCATACTCGAATTGTCATAAGTGTGCTGTCAGCTCATTGGTCACAAAGCAGGAGAGGGGCTGGGAATTATGCTTTCCAACAAAGCGTTAATTCCATTAACATTTATAGACTACTTTTGATTCTCACTGTATTACGGGACAAAGTGCGTCCCTTATTAGCTCAATACGGGACGTGTGCTTTTGTTTCTAAATACGGGACCATTCCGTATTTTAAGGGACGGTTGGCAACCCTAGCAGTAGCTAACAGCAGTAGCTAACAGCAGCTAACAGCAGTAGCTAACAGCGGCTAATAATAGCTAACAACAGCTAGTAACGGTGGCAAAAACAGAAGCCTTACTGACAGGTATGCTATTCTCAGAAACACACCTCAATATCAGTGTCATTGGTAAGAAGGGATGTTACTGACTCATACACACCTAGCATCACTCTTAGGTGACCACAACATGTTTGTCCTACAGCGACCACCATAGCTAGGATTATGCTTTTGAATTAAGAGGGTTAAAAAAGTCAGTACTATGTAATTTTTAGCTTCACATGACTAAGTGTGACTGAGGCTTTAGCCACCTGGTGATGGTTAGTCGGTTAAGTTGACAAAGTAGGTTAGCTCCCCTCCTTGAGTTTGGATGAAGCTCTCTGTGAGTCCAATTCCCTGCTGATGTTGATCCTTCATTAGATGGGTTTCTTCTAGCTAATCTTAGCTGATCTTGGCTTACCCGCCTACTTAATCATGACACATTGTTGAATGCTGAAAGCAGTAGCTCATTTGTTTCTTCACATATGCTGTCAGTAGTGAAATACCATCTAAAGCCCCAAAAGTTTTTTCTTTTCTTTCCTTATGTGAAGTTAAAATCAATTTCTTTGGTCTGAACCAGTCGTTTGTTGACATTGAAGTAAACTTAAGCGATTGCTTTGTGTTGCTCACTGTTGATACTGGGACGCTGGACCGCCACTTGGGAGTGAGCATAAATGTCACATTATTTGTATTTTTGTGGAATGTTTATCCCGAGTGTCTCACACACTGTGCAAATCAATCCACAGGCTGTGAAAGGCAACCGAGAGAGATGGGAAGGTCTCATTGTTTATGTTATATAACAAACCTTGTGTAGCAAACCTTGAAATTTTTGTCAAACCCAGAGTACATCCTACTAGGTTTCAGTTAAAAATCTCCCACAGATGGAAGAGAAGACTTAAGTTCGTATTTTGCATTCACTTCAGACCAATCGTCTGGATTTAGAAGTGATGGGCTGTAAATCCCAAACCGTGGGTGTTTGTTAGCTTGAAGCATCTATCGTCTTCATTTCTTAGATCCGTGACTTCAACACCTGAGCATATACATTATGCAAGTGATCAGTGGGGGTCATACTACACAGATGTTTGCAGGGAACATCAATAATCTGGTTACTCACACATGATCTTTAGCAGCAGTGTGAGCACGAAGGGTCAGAAAAGCTTAAGACATTTCAGGTTATGTGAGAGTCGTGTCCTGCAGAGTCTCCTCTAAACTTCTGCTCTTTACTGTAGTGTGAGCAGAGTTTTAAACACTGTGTTAGATGCACTGCACATCAGCAGCGGACTTCTTAATAGATCTGGAATATTGACAAAATATTTCATCCTTGTTTTTAGCTTCCTACCAGCTGGTTGTGCCTAATAGACGGCCTTCAAGCTGGCCTACACCCAAAAACACCAGCGGTGAGAAATTTCAAGTTTGGGTCCAAACATTAAGTAATGTCAGTGACATCATGTGGCTTCTGACATATTTGGCGTTATTGGTCAAAGAAAAGTTTCCAGGAGAGTTTTTAATTTCCCTGAATGTTTTTAAGCATTTCAAGAACAAATTTTATTTTCCTAATTTCTTTAGTTAGTTGTTTAATTTGTTGATCGAGGGGGTGATTAGCTCAGTGCACACTCAGCAACTTCTCAGTCACCACGCAGCCAAGCTTTGAAGCACTCTGAACTCTACTTTGTGGTCTATTTCAGTCTAAATGAGAATTTAATGTCAAAATTAAAATCCCTGCTATATGAACAAAGACTTAAAAGTAGCAATTAACACTAAAATTAAGTGTAATAAAAAATTAAGCTATCATTTGAGAGTGAATGCACTCATAGTCATCAGTATAATCAGACTTCTGGAATCTGGAAACCTATGGGCTCTGTGCATCTTTTGTATACAGTCTATGTGTAGGCCAGAATTTGCCAGTCCATCCTGAATATTGATTCAGCAGTTGCTTTTTTTAATACGAATGTGTCAAATATATATAGATATTATTATTATTATTATAGGAAAATAAAGGCTTTAAATTCACGCAAGGAGTTGACTTGATGTTGCACAGGTGCTCACTCATGTCTGCTTGGTGAGTATCATGAGAATGAGGGTACAGTGAGTGGAAGAAGTGACTGACTGCCATAAATAAAGCACTTTGCTTCGTAGCTGAAAGTTGGTCGCTAGTGGACCTTCCAGGTTGTGTAGCTAATCCACTGACAAACCAAACAGACACAGTGCATGTACGGGACAAGCAGATCTAAATTCTTCTTTTGTTAGTTTGTGTTACTGGTGTGTGGATTTGCCTACTTTTCTGTACTGTTGGAAGTGCACTAAAGTTTAAACAGTCTCAAAAACCCTCCTGGCGTTTTCTCTGCTGTCCATTTGGAGCTGTAAACGCTGTACGACCTCAGAGCGCTTTGAAAACTGCCGCCATGATCTCAGGATTTAATTTTTTTTCTTTTTCTCAAGCCACCAGAAGTTCCAAACTTCTGTTAGGTTTCCTTCACGGTGTTTAGCTGAAACGGTTTAACACCATCTCTCCATCGCTTCATCAATCATTCTCCTTTCAGGGTAGATACTACTCGTGTAGAGTTCACCATCTCCCTCAGAGAGAACTGGTCTTTGCCCTTCTTAGCGCTGCAGGTCGCCGCTATCACCTGTTACCTCAGACCCCAGCTCATCACATTACAGCAGGTAAGCGCAGAGCTATAGCCCAAGCTCGCCACATAGATCAGCCTGATGAGGCGAGCCACTCAATAATTTAGAAGTACAAGCAGCACAGAAGAAATGTGATCAGGCAGTGTGGCTGTAGTTATGCAGATTAATCGTCTAACCCTGTGTGCGCGCGTATGTTTGTGTTTCCTCCTCAGAAGGTGATGGTGTGGCTGATGTATGTGACGACGTTCTGTTTCTGTCTGACCTGGCAGTTCAACCAGTTCATTCTACTGGTTCAGGCTCTCGTCATTTACACCCTGGACTGCGGTGACTTCTTAACAACTACACAGGTAAGAAGGACCAGATATTTGCAGGTTTCTAGCTTCTGGTTATAGTTTCATGTGTCCCGATCAGTGGCACTAAGCTTGTATAGGTGCTAAAAAATTTGACATATATTAAACACTAATATGTTATAAAGTGTAACAGCTGACTTTAGGTGTCCTGGCAACAATTGTCTGTTTTTCCATTGTTGAGCTATGAGAAAAATCCTTTCGGTCTGCAAGTAATTTGTTGCAGAGCTGAGTTAGTGAGACTCATATTGAGCTATCTTTCTGTACTCATAGTAGATATGTTATCTAAAGTCTGAAGAGTAGGCAGAGATAACAGAGTTGATGGGGTTAGATTGAGGTTGAGGTGAGGTTTTGCATCATGAGAGGTGAGAAAAGGTGAAGAGAAGCTGAAATAATCAAAACACTTGCATTAATTGGAAAACAAGAAATGTTACTTTCCTGGGAATCTATTCCTGAGGGTTGGAAGGACAGACATATGTTCACGCACAGTTCACCCGCTTTACAAACACCAGAATTTTCTATTCCTCACTTGCTCGCAGCTGTGTTTGCAATGCAGATAGTTTCTGTCTTATTTGCTCAAACTATCCCTCTCTTATACATTTTCACTCGTGTGCAGTGGAGGTGAGTAGGATTTGATTTGTGGCGCTCACCTCATTAAAAAACCATGATGTCCAACTGAAATTGGAATTCTTACTTTGTTTGTAAGAAAAAGAACAATAAGTGGAACATTTATTGCAACACACCAGGTGTATTTTTGTTTGTTTTATCTCATGTTTTAAAACGTATCCCACAGCCTTGCTTTTATGCAGCTTAACTCAGGTAGTTGTACAGGTAGCTGGAACACCTATGGAGCGTTCCTGCTTGTTGAATCTCAGGTGGTGGCCTAGGGCCTGCTGTAAGGTCACCAGCTGGAAGCCACTTCTCACTGATGTTTTGCTGTGTTAGGCCCGGAGCATGCTGCATACCTCTGCGTGTGGTATTCATAGAGACAGAGCTGCTGCTGCTGCTATTGCCAGCACACAGAGAGAGAGTGCACCTGGAAAAAAGTCGGCTTTCTCACAAAGTTCTGCTGACTTTCTGACTTTCCTCCACCCTCTTCTTTTTAACATCCAAATGTGCAAATAACTATTAAATAATATTTAGGCTACATCCATTTGTGTCTGGGATATTTTCAGATACATTTGGTCTGCAAGAGGCCGTGCGAGTCTTGCACAGTTGAGGAAAGCAGTGTTTTCAGCCTTGTTTCCAGAACATCTCCAAGTGGACAGGCAGCAGCAGGGACATCACCCTATTATCCCTGCAGCTGGCTCTGTGATACTTTTTCCCTCCACATTGTTTCTCCTCCTCTGCGTTCTCTGTCAGCTGCTTTCTGGCCTCTTTTAACTTAACTCGGGGAAACTCCAGTAACATGCAGGTCTCCATATGTGCATCTCTTCCTTCCAATTTCCAGTCAGGATGGTGGTCCTATTCTTGGCTGATTGATATGTTAGAGGCTGGACATGTCTGAGGTGACCAGCTCCATGGATTCATGGCGTTTTGCTGGCTTCAAGGTTTATGCCAGTTTCTGCATCACCAGGTCAATTAGCTTCAAAAACCTCAGAGAGAGGAGAGCGGAGCCAAAGCTGTGCATCTTAAAGTTTTTCATCCTCCAACTTTTCTATTGTTACACCTTTCCAGTTATTTATGGTAGATTAACATTCATTTTACGTCTGGGCTGATGTAGCCTCGGTATACTGTGTGGCCTTTACTTGCTAGCATTCCCCAAGCCTCATGTTGGCCCCGTCATTATTTAAAGAGTGTGTCGAGTACGGTGGCTGGAGGTGAAAAGCTCGAGAAAAAAATAACTAGTTTTTAACTGGCAGAACAAGGTGTAGTGGTTGACACATTCATCTAACGTGTGATTTAGGACAGATTCCTGTTTTAATTCTGAGAGGAAACACAAACCCAACCTCAGCGGGCCACAGGATCTAATGGGAGGCCAGTTTAAATGGGAGGGTTACATCAGGTAGTGAATCCTTTGCCAAATCAAATACGCAGATGTATCTGCTGCTTCGGAAATAAAGGACGGGCTAAAAGAACTGTGACAGCAGTGAAAAGGACACACCAGGAGGGAAATGAGAGGAGTGGAAAATAAATGCTCAGTGCGTCACAGGAAGGCCTCCAGCAGCAAAACGAAGGGATGGGTCAGGGTCACCTGATCCAGCCTTAACCATAAGCTTTGTCATTTTTATCAGAGGGTGTCTGTCTCCTGAATCCAAATGAGAATTCAGATATCTGAAGGCTCTAACTTCCATTCTTTTGGAAATTCTAGCTGTCACAAATAAGTCGGCAGTCTGAGTGTGAGGTGCTCTTTAAGGATGAGATTATAATGTCTTTATAATATTAACATGTTCTTTGATTTTTTTGCAACCTTGTTAGAATCCATAGCATGCTGCTGTTTTATTTAAAAACAAATGATTTCAACCATACACACAGTCTACGGTCTTCTTTCATTGGTCCACTTTTGGACCAGGCTGTCAAGTCAACACTCACTCGCTTCTTCTTTACGTTGTTGGTGTGTTTCTCCAGGTGACTACGCTGTACCTCGTTCAAGTGAGCAGCCTGCTGAGTGTGTGGTTCCTCCAGTTCTGTAACTCCATGATACTGGGATCACTGGTCCTGAGCTTCATAGTAGCCGCGCTCTTCATCAGACATTGCCAGGTAAGCGTTATGAGTGATGGGTACGAAGAAGAAAAGTCTGAGATTAGAGAGGGTAAGGATTTGGAAAAACAGAGCGGTGACACTAAAAGAGTCATGGTGGTGGAAACTTGTTGACACACAGGTAGAAGATTATCTTTTACATTTTGGTTGAAATCTGCGTGCTGCAGATGGTGTTTGCAGAAGATAATTTGTATGCTGGAGAAACAGTTTCCTGTCAGGTCTGAATGTAATTTAGTTCAGTCTTATCACAGTAACTTTTGCACAAACATTTAATGTGACAGGATGAAAGGTTGAGATTCAGGAGTAGGGAGATAAGTATTTAAATTCCTAAAATAAATGTTATTTTAGGAATGACATGCTCTAATTGCAAAAGCTTTGCTTTTAGCAGTCTTTCACAGATCTGTGCTCACATGTCTTGGACTTAAGTCATGCTTAGATGATGAATCTGGTGGCTTTACACTGAACATGCAGCTTACCTTGGACTAAACACCAGCCTCTCGACATCATAAGCATATCTACGGTCAGCAAATTGATGTAATATTTTGGTGGTTTGAAGAAAAATCTCAGCTGTAACTAATGAATGATAATGTCCAGATTTTTGGCTGCAGTCTGGTTATTTGGCAGGCAGGTGTCTGTACTCACTGGCACTGTGCTGCAGTTCAGGCTCGGGGTGTTTTAGATTCAGAAAATGCATATTTTTAGGGAAATATTCTTAGTTAAGCAAAGCCATCAAGAATATAAAGGATTTTATTTCTGTGAGTGAAGTAAGAACTAAATACCACGTGCCTGTGCACTGCTGTACATGGGCTGTTCCTTGTGTTTTCATAGCATTGCCCTAATCTTCTGGACAAATTTGGCAGTCATTTGATAACATGCATAAACTGCTGGGAGACCAACAGAGGTGCAGAAAGGTTTCAAAAGAAAGTAGATTGAATCTTTTTATGGCTTTGATGGTTCTGCTTGTACTTGGATGAAATTGCCATGCCCAGTGTATTGTTGTCGACCCTGACTCGCCAGCAGGGTAGTGCGTATTTTGGCCAAATGGATTTTTCAGTTTAACACAGTGATTCACATTTGGAAACAATTAGACTTTCTTTCAGAAACTGTTGTGATTTCCTCCTTCATCATCATGTTTTTAGAATCAAAGTAGGAGCTGCAGGGACCTTTCCTTGCTCCAGGCCCTGCTGTTTCTTTGTTGCTTTTTTCCACTATGATAGTCAGTTTATTTTTAATGTTAAAACTGTAAAATCCTATTTGGACTTCAATTCAATTCAATTTTGTTTATACAGCAGCAAATCACAACAACAGTCGCCTCAAGGCGCTTTATATTGTAAGGTAGACCCTACAATAATACAGCAGAGAAAACCCAAACCATCATACATATAAGCAGGTGTGTTGGCGACAGTGGGAAGGAAAAACTCCCTTTTAACAGGAAGAAACTTCTGGCAGAACCAGGCTCAGGGAGGGGTGGGGCCATTTGCTGCGACGGGTTGGGTGAGAGAAGGAAGACAGGATAAAGACATGCTGTGGAAGAGAACCAAAGATTAATAATAACTAATGATTAAATGCAGAGAGGTGTATAAACACATAGTGAGTGGAAAATGTGACTGAAGACTCATGGGAATCCCCCAGCAGCCTACACCTATTGCAGTGTAACACCAACCTTATAAACAGTACTCTAATCTATTATCAATGGTCATTGATCAGTGGTTGTTGATCAATGGTGATGACAATTTGCAAAAATAATGATCAATATTAATGGTCAAGAATCTGAACTCACAGCCCACTGTTCATCAGTGGTGCTGGTTTCAGTCATTGTTCAAAGGTACTGTTTATAAGGTTGGGTAAACCTGCAGTCAGCTGAGACTGAAGAAGTCACTTGGATGAGTCACGAAACGTTTCTCCCACTGAAAACGTTACATCCAGATGAACAGAATTAACTTTTTGGGATTTCCTTTCCTGGATGATTGAGCGTGCATCAAGACATCTGAAACAGGATATTTCTAATTTTAGAGACATTGTGCAAGTGGAAGAAAGCATTCCTAATTTTTGTTTAATATGTGCATTGAAGGACATGTCCTGGTCAAAAATGACTCCAAGGTTCTTCACAGTGTTACTGGAGGCCAAGGTAATGCCATCCAGAGTAAGAATCTGCTTAGATATTTTTAAGATTTTTAGGGCCGAGTACAATAACTTCATTTTTTGTGCACTTCGTCTTTATGTCTTTAAGACATTCCTGCAGTTTAACTACTTGGTGTTAAACGTCTATCGTTTCATTTTACGCTATCGTTTGTCACAAAATAAGCTGTTTATGGCAATATTTTTTTCATGGTTTTGATGTCACTGTAGTGGCTATATTAATTTCTTAAAGTTCTCTTTCTCTTATATTTAATATAACCACACTACAGACGGACAAGCGGCTGTTTTTATGCGTTGTGGTTAGCAACAATGATGGTAACAGCATCGCGTGTCCGCTTGTTTATGTTCCACATAAACCTTTCACAATAAAGCTCAAGATCCTGTTAAGACTTTTCAAAATAAACTGAATCACGTGAAAGAGGAGATTATTTACGGATGAGAATTAAAAAAGAGCCGTCAGGTGCTAAAAAATAAACCTTAGACTCAAACGTTCCCGCAAGTCGAGCTGCCCGAGATTCGCAGAATTTACAGAAAATGTTACATTTTTGTGATTTATATCGTTATCGGACGATAGAATTCTTATATCGGGATATGAGATTTTGGTCATATTGCACAGCCCTACTACAGCGTGCTCTAATCGCTCTAATAGGATATTATGGTCGACAGTATCGAACGCTGCACTGAGGTCTAGCAGGACAAGCACAGAGATGAGTCCACTGTCAGAGGCCATAAGAAGATCATTTGTAACCTTCACTAAAGCTGTTTCTGTGCTGTGATGAGCTCTGAAACCTGACTGAAACTCTTCAAATAAACCTCTGCAGATGATCTGTTTTACAAGAGTTTTTGAAATGAAAGGCAGGTTGGAGATTGGCCTATAATTAGCTAAGACTGCTGGGTCAAGAGATGGCTTTTTGAGTAACGGTTTAATTACTGCCAGCTTGAAGGCCTGTGGTACATAACTGATTATTAGAGATGGGGTAATCATATTTAAGACTTAAGCATTGACTTGCACCTTTCCAACATTTTTAGGAATCTCTCAGTTGAACACAGCTTGTTAAATGCAGTATTAACCTATATTTCATACCCTCCGTGGCCGATTTTCAGTTTTTACATAAAATGATGGTGTTACTCAAAGAACTACTTAAACCTTTACAGCATTTGCGTCAGACTTATTTGTGACTTATGAAATAATGATTTTATCCAACTTCTGGTTTGAAACTTGAGGCATATTAGTTTGTGAAACAGGTATTCTGTCCTCTGTTGATTTAGCCTTGGCAGACAGTGTTCTCATTTAATGCCTGGATTAAGCTTTAAATGCATACCTTTGATGTTGGATGGTTTTGATGACAGCAGGTCTGCAAAAAAGATGCACCTGGCATACTGATGATGAGTCGACATGCTAATAGTGGCATTCAGTAGCACAACTGGCAAAATACATCCAATTAGAGGTTGTTAAGTTGGGACTGATAGTTTCCCTACAGTCACCTCAGCTGCCTAACCCTGCTGTCGGAAACACACAAATAGTATTCCAGGGCAAATCTCCAGTTTACAGAGGCGGAAGATCTCAGAGGCGTGCTGTGAGACTATTTCTAATTCAGTGGAAAAGCTGATAGATTCTCACATTTTGTGTCCAGAATCATCAGAACGGCTTCAGATGGAAAAACTCCCACAAAAAACACTGAGATGTCCATCTGTGAAGCAGTGGAGTGCTCTGTGCTCTGCGCAGTATCCGTGTTGTAAATAACCACGGGCATTTGAACACGATCAGTAATTACTGTGCTGACTAATTAGTTTGGTAGGGGTCACTCTGTGAGAAGTTGCAGCAGACTGTGCGCAGGATGAGACAATATAGACCTGAAATCTTAACAGTTTGCAATGCGAAGTATGAAAGAATTTTGGGAAATAACGAGGACGTTTTTCTGACATCTATAAATGATTGCAAAATGTGCAAAAATAACGAGCATAAAAATATATTTATGCATGCTTGATGATTTTAATATGTGCTTAGATATTTACAGAGAAATGACCCATGCTGTTAGGGGTTAGTGGTCTGATGCATGTACTCATATATATACTGTGTGTATGGAAAGATGTCTGCTTTCCTTACATTTTTAATTGCAAAAAACTGCAGTGAGACCATAACAGATGCACTGACTAACCTCTTGTTATTCTGTGTGTGTGCATGTAGCCTGGTGTAAAGACTGGAAGCCTGGTGGTTCGTTTGGGCAAAGTTCTTCTCCACAGTGCCCTGGTTCTCCTCCTCACGGTCACCATCAACTACCTGGCCAAGGTGCGGTGTTCTCTTCCTCCCTCGCTCATCTTTTAATACACTTTCTCTCCATTTTCCTCTTTTTTTTCTCCCATCATATGCTCATTATCTTGTGATCTGTCCCTTATTTCACAACACACTCCTTCCTTCTTATCCTCATCGGTAATCTTGGTTTAACATGCTGATCTTTAGTCCTGACCTGATGATCTTCTCTTTGCGTGTGTGCTTACAGAAAGCCCTCCAGCTCCAATCAGACGAGCACATCTTTAAATTCATCAAGTCAAAGTTTGCTCTGGGTTCGACCAGGTATGAACACCTCCTCTAGTCCTGACCACATGTGAAATACGGGCTCGCTCCCAAACAGTAGTGAAAACTGCATATACAAAGTCTGTATTGTGTGCACTGGTACATAACTCCTGACTTGATCCAGAGTGACTGTATTATTCACTAAGCACCAGTATTGTAGCACCTGGAGTGTTATGGTGTGTGAATAATAGATGGCCGGGTAACACTAGCAGACCTCCCATTGATCAGATACTGTGTGTGTGTGTGTGTGTGTGTGTGTGTGTGTGTGTGTGTGGAACAGTTCAGCCACTGGATGGCTGCTCCAGGGTGGCAGATAACACAGCTCACAACTTGGTGCTACACAACTGGCGCTTCAATTATTCAGGAGTCTGTGGAAAATGCAGTGCATACTCTATCGCTGCCTCTCTCTGTTCCTGTTTCTCTCACTTGCGTTGACTTATTTCGTCTCTCCCAAGTGTTTCTTTTTTTAATCCCTGGAGTCTTGCACCGCGTTTGCGTTTATATCAACTCTGTTTAGTTATTTATCCTCGTGGTGGTTTATCAGCATGTGGAGGATTGTAACTGCCAAGAATAAAATTAAAACCAAAATATCAGTTCATGTCATATTTGTTTAATGTTGTGTTTCTGAATTCCCACTTTTTGTTTTTGCATAATGTTGATGTACTTAATGTTATATAGGTTTAATTTATTTTGTCAGTTTGTATCTTTCATATATCAGAAGTCCAATGTGCAAAATATTGACCTAAAAAAAAGTTTATACTGTACAGACATGTCAGGGTTGATGCAATCTCATAGTTTTTTTTCTTTTTTCTTCTTTGGCCTTCTTTTGGAGCCTTTTTGGTCGAGCGCAGAGAAAGGATGCTGCAAATACCAGACAAAGGATGTTAACGACATGAGGGAAAGAGGAGGAGCTTAGAGGAGGTTCATGGATGTCATGAACGAGGACACACAGAGGGTTTTGGTGACAGCGGAGGGTGGTAGGAGCGGGGTGAGATGCAGGCAGATGATCCACTGTGGCGGCCCCTAAAGGGAGCAGCCAAAACAGGAAGAAGTGGTCATGTTATTTATTTTTCCATAGTGATTTAAAAGTAATGTAAAAAACATACAATTCATGCACATTTTTGCAACTGTCCTTTTTAGAATAGAATAGAATTCAATAGAATAGAATTCAACTTTATTGTCATTGCACATGCACAGGTACAGGGCAACGAAATGCAGTTTGCATCCATCCAGAAGTGCTTAGTGATATAGATATATTACAATATATATTAGCAATAATATAGATATGTGAGTATATTACAGAAATGGGTCTATTATGGTATGTTATAATGTACACGGTATGAAGTATGTTGTGAATATTCTATAACTATAAGTATGTACAGGCTGTAGTGAGTACAAGCTATGTACAGGATATGAACAGGATATAAATATGAAAAACTATACAGAATATGAAATAAATAACTTTACAGGAATCTGAGATATACAGCTATACAGAAATGGGAACTATGCAAGTTGTAAACAGTTGTAGGGTTAAAGATTATCGTATGTACAGAATGATTGTTTACACAGAGCTATACAGTAGTGCAGTTAAGATAAGTGAGGGTGTGGATAATTTCTACAGAGGCTATATAAAGTGCTAGTGGTTGTGAGTGGTGGTTCAGTCCATGTTATTATTGTGTTTGAGGGTACAGTTGTCCATTGTGGGTGTGTGTATGTTCAGTCCATGAGTTTAACGTGGGTCAGATGTCAGGAGGCAGAGTTCAGGAGTCTGACAGCTGTGGGGAAGAAGCTGTTCCGGTACCTGGTGGTCTTAGTCCGGAGGCTCCTGTAGCGCCTCCCAGAGGGCAGGAGGGTGAAGAGTCCATGTGATGGGTGACTGGGGGGTCTGATGATTTTCCCAGCCCTTTTCAGACACCGCTTCCTGTAGATGTCTTTTATGGCAGGAAGTGGTGCTCTGGCGATGCGCTGGGCAGTTTTCACGACCCTCTGCAACGCCTTCCGGTCCGAGGCAGAGCAGTTCCCGTACCAGACTGTTATACAGTTGGTCAGGATGCTCTCGATGGTGCAACGATAGAAGTTCACCAGGATGTCTGAGGACAGGTGGTTCTTCCTCAGAGTCCTCAAGAAGAAGAGGCGCTGGTGAGCCTTCTTGACCAGCTTGGAGCAGTTGGTCGTCCAGGTGAGATCCTCGGAGATGTGGACTCCCAGGAACTTGAAGCTGCTCACACGCTCCACAGCCGTCCCCTTAATGTGGATGGGTGGATGTGGGTCAGCATTCCTCCTGTAGTCCACGATGAGCTCCTTGGTCTTCTCGGTGTTAAGCAGCAGGTTGTTTGTGTCGCACCACTCAGCCAGACGATCCACCTCCTCCCTGTAGGCGGCCTCATCGTTGTCACTGATGAGGCCAATCACCGTGGTGTCATCTGCAAACTTAATGATGGTGTTGGAACCATCAGCAGGTCTGCAGTCGTGGGTGAAGAGGGAGTAGAGGAAAGGGCTCATCACACAGCCTTGTGGTACACCGGTGTTCATTGTGATGGTAGATGAGCAGCGGTTATCCAGCCGGACATGTTGGGGGCGGTTGGTCAGGAAGTCCAGTAACCATTTGCAGATGAGGGAACTGATGCCCAGGTCTGTCAGTTTCCTGATGAGTTGTGAGGGGTGGATTGTATTGAATGCTGAACTGAAGTCTATAAACAGCATTCTGGCGTAGGTGTTGTTGTTGTCCAGGTGTGAGAGGACAGAGTGCAGTGCGATGGAGACTGCATCCTCTGAGTTCCTGTTCTGACAGTATGCGAATTTAACTGCACAAGTTGTGTTTCCAGATTGTGGATTAGGTCGTTTAACGTGGATTACTAACTTATCCTGATTTGATTGGCGGTTTTTAGCAGCCTGAAGGTTTATTTCTTTTAGTGCTTCAGAGTTCTTATTGTTCCTAGATTCCTAGAACTAAAGGAGTTAGTGTCCCTGCTATAGACAGTATAAAAGATTTTTGATCTCTGCAATTTCAAGCTTCATTGTCTAACATTAGTCAAATAACCCACTGAAAATGCCCAAAAGGCATTAAAACTGTGGGGAAGTCCACTTGAGTGGGACCTAGCAGAATCCTAGCTCACTGTATCAGGACACCTGCTAAAGTAGCCACGCCCCCTCTTGAGAAAATTCCCCCCACCCAGAGTTGTTATGAAAGGGAAACGTATTCATAGAGCCCAAAACATTTTGTTGTGCCACGCTGTAAACATGCAGTTTAAGGAAATAATGCATGCACGTTTTTACATGGGAGTCTGTTGGGGTGGACCTGCAGGTGGCAATTACAGTAACTGCAGTTTTTACTAAATTACACATCGGCTTCATTTTTAAGCTCCAGAAACTTGATTTAAAGGGAAAGTTCCTGTTCCTTTCACAATAAAAGTCCTGGACATATACACTGTGTATAGAGAAGAGGAGGTTATTGCAATAGTAGAAATCAACTTTAATGAGTAAAAGATCTCTTTTTAAAAACCAGCAAAAATATATAGTGTTACATTTGATATCATTGACATTGATGTGAAAATAACGTACAGTTGCCAGGTAACAGTAATTTCAGTTAAACGCTATAAAAAAATTAAATATTTTTGCACACGTGTAGAAAAAAATCGAGTTTGTGGTGTTGATCAGGTAGTCGCACATAAGTTTAATATATTTTTATTATTATTATTATTTGTTGCTTCTGTTTTACTGCATTTCAGAGGCAAATATGTTTATTCATATGCATTAAAGTTGTTTTATTTACATTAAAATACACAATTTTGTGTTAAGTCACTCAGCCACTAATATTTCAAAGTGAAATCATTTAATCCAAGAAACATCCTGCTCCATCCAGTCGCCTCACAGTCACTCAGACTTATCGTATGACAGGCTCCACTTGGACCAGCTGCAGCAGTAAAATGCTGCTTGCATCAGTAACTGAAGGGCCCTCAGAAAGTGCGGTCTCTGTCAAGGCCAATTTATGGCCCTATTTCATAATTTTAAAGAGTGTAATTTGGATCTGCGCCAAACTTTTATAGCTTCCTCCTCACCGGGTTTCCATTTAACTCGACGTTGCAGTGTTTATTTATTCTCAGTGAAAAACAAACAGATGACCGCCTCTCGCCTCCCCTGCAGGGATTTTGATGCCAGTCTGTATCTGTGTGAGGAGGCCTTTGGCCTGCTTCCCCTGGACACGCTCGAGCGCCTGGCCGGTACCCTGCTGCTGTACCCCTACGTCCTCACGCTGCTTCTGCTCTGTGGCATGTTGGTGGCGGCAGCACTGCAAAACCTGAGGTAGGTGATGACTCAACAGGAAGTGGAGAGGGTTATATAAGACAAAGTAGCTCCAGATTACTCTGATCAGTCACAAAATAAAATAAAATAAAAACCCACAAAGCAAAACAACATTAAATTAATATTTTGTTACTCTACTCCATATTTTTTGACCCATTCATGGGCAGTTTTTGTGGTGTGGGCGGGGCATGTTGAGCTGAGGAAAGACGCCTCTGCCAGAAAGTTCAGTTACCAAGAAAGTCATGCCTGGTCTGCAGCAATGTTTAGGTGGGTGGTTTGTGTTTAAGTAAAATCCAGATGATTGCCAAAGTTTCTCTGCATTGGAAGCAATCAATTATAAACTTTGTGCCGGTTCACTTTATTTAAATATACATAGCACCAGCTCACAACAGCTGTCGTCTCGAGGTGCTTTATATAAGACCCTACAGTATAAGAGAGAGAACACCGAAGACACGTTCCCCCCGCAGCACTTGGCGATAGAGGGAAGAAAGAACGAACAGAAACATATCCAGCAGAGCCTCGCGCTGTCTGGTTGGGGTTGAGGGGAAAGAGAAGAGAGAAACTACAAAGAACAAGGAGAGTAGACAGAGGAGAGGACGACACATTTAAAGTAGAGGAAAGTGATATAGCTTCAAATGATATCATGGTAATTCAAATTTGTGCTAACAGTATTTCTGACGATGAAAGAAAAAAACGTACTGAACAGTTTTATTGACCTTTGCAGGCAGCAATATTTAGAAGTAAATAAAGCCAGTAAATGAAGGCCATTTTCTCTATTTTCCAGTCAGCTTCTGTCATTGATGAAACGTTAGCTAATTCAAAGTGTGAACTAATTACACCAAGGTACCAGCAGCAGCAGCATGGTGGTGCAATAGTAGTGACGCAGCACAAGTCAAATGTATGCACGAAAGTATCCCAGTGCCACGACCATGAAAGGTGTAACTATGAAACGGACTCTTAAGCAGGACCTGAGAGACAACAGCTTAAAGTTCACAGGTTTTATTGTCACAAAGGGAAGTTTCTCAAAGGCAATGTTAAAACAGGATGAACACTGGAATGAATCTCTGGCAACTCGGCACAGCAACCCTGAGAGAAAAGAGATGGGGGTTAAATCCAGTCCACAGTATGGGTGAGCGGCAAAGTAATGAGCAGAGTGGCCGTCTCTGTCAGACCAGCTTGACAAAGACGGGTAAGATATCTGGGTTTGAAAGCACTCTTCAGCTCCAGAGGAATCATTAGGATAATGATTACAAGGGCGTTAGCACAGGAGACACATTAGGAGAGTCATAGAAGAGCCTGGGAATTTAATGTAAAAGTATAAAGTTACTGCTTAACACTTTAGTTTAATGATAACAAATTCAGTTCAGTTTTAGTTATAACGTCAGACAACAGCAGTCACCTTAAGTCGCTTTATATTGAAGGTAAAGACTCTACAATAACAGGAAAAAAACAACAATCACATGACAAACACTGTCACTTGGTGACAGTGGGAACGAAAAACTCCCGTTTAATAGGAAGAAACCTCTGACAGGTTCAGGGAGGGGCAGACATCTGTCATGGCTGGTGAGGAAGCAGACAGGACAAAAAAAAGAACTAAACTAGCTTAAGTTAGACAATATTTTCACATAATAAATCTGGTTATTGTATCTTGGCCAGCTGCTTAAAGCACTGTGCAGGAGTAGTTTCCATCCATTTGTTCTTCCCGTCTGCAGCTAGCGAGGGCTCCAGCGATCCTCGCTCATTTGTTTACGTTTGGGTCGCACGTCACCAGCTGCTAGCATCTCCTTCTTAGCAGCTGTACTTGACGGCGAATTTTTGCCTCGTGCAGTGAAACACGTTTGTTGTTTTCACCTTCAGCAGGAACAGTTTTCGTGCATATTTTCCAAAGTACTCTGCTTTATTGGAGGTTGCTCCAGCAGCCTGAGCTTTAAGTAATGGATGGCTTGGGGTCAGCTGATCCAGCTCTAACTAAATTATAAACTTTATCAAAAAGGAAAGTTTGAAGAAGGTGCAGTTAGCAGGTACCCTGATGACAGGTAACTGATGAACCCTCTGATGAGTATTTCTTTACAGCAACTAGTGATAAATCAGGCAAAAATAAACAAGAGCCCATTGCTTTGGAGTTACATTTCATCAGCTCTGTTTCTCTTTTGCTTGTCATACATTCATGCATTAAAATTAAACTACAAAGGAAACCAGAAGGCTTCCAGTACTGAAACTCTTTCCCTTGCCCACAGATTCTTTTTTTCATATGCAGATATCTTTGGAGAAAAATTAGTGAAGTATAAATGAATCGAAGGTTTCGGCTCCTTCAGAAAATAGAAGAGACAAGATGTTTATTAGGAGGCAGAAGCCCAGTCGTGGTAGTCACAGTCCCCGTGTCTGCTCCACATTGTTTCTTCACGCTCTGCAAAGCCGCTCTGCCTCTTGAAGCCTCATGCGCCTGTGGTGCAAGGTGAGGGCCCTATCGAACTAATCACATTAGCATATCAACTCGCACTCTGCCGTTGGAGGCTTGGAATACTAACCTCATAGAACAAAGGGCTATTTGCCAATTCGGGAATTAATTTAATCCAGTTTAGCCCAGCTCACGTAGGAGGAAGAGCCGGATTGGATTTGTATTCAAATGGAAGCCAGTGTCCGTCTGATTCGGTGCAGGAGGCCAATTCGGGGGAGTGACATCATGCCCTCGAGCCTTCGTCTGTTTGTCTGCGTGCCGACTCCCGCAGACAGAAACGGTCGTGGGTGTGTGTATTGTTGCGTGTCCACTTGTGTTCAAACTACTAATGAAATCTGAATAATATCAATTCCACCCACCTTCCCTTCTGCCTCTCGTCTCGAGCGTCTGGATGTAATGTTTTATGTATCACTGTTGTCTTTTGTGTCGCTGTGTTTTTCGGTTTCTCAGCAGGCCTAACAGAGGTTCCACTGAGGAAAAGAAAGGAGCCAGAGAGGGACAAGTGGCGGCATTTCGTCCAGATGTGGCCTACAATCTGCTGCACACGCTGTTCTACGGCCTCCTGGCTTTCAGCACAATGAGGTGAGACCTCGTAATTCTAGCATCATCTACATGCAGACGTCCCCAAGTAGTCGCATTCTGAGACGGGAACTCTCCAAATGTACTTTTCCTCTTGATGAGTTGATTATGCAAAGTCACGAGCAGATGCTAAAATCCAAGTGCCTCTTAAACGCCTCTCACAAAGTGTCTGAATGGTCCGCTTTAGCCTTGATCAGCCCTCAGCGCCAAGTACCATCCAGCACCACTCACAGCAGACGCAAAAAGAGTCGATACAGCTGAACAATCGATAATTAATACTCTGACCCCCCCCTTCAGAATTTTAACGAAGACCTGGTGCAAACAAACGGCTAACGAAGCTCCATCTGCCGTCTCGCCACTTACCATAAATTATGTTTTTTAAAAAGAATCATTAAATTTTCTTATTTATAAGGTACGGTAAATAGTTTCAGTTAAGTTGCTCATTTTAAGTTACTTTACTGCTGTTTCAGCTTGTGTTTATGCTGTAAAGACGTCCAGAGCAGGCCACTGTTGGGAAGAGTCTCACGGCTGTGTGGCTCAGAAAGGTTATAACTTAGAACTTTTTATTTCATTTCGCCTTGTAAGTACACAATACTATTTCAGCAAGCAGTTTTTTTTTTCAATAAGGATTTTTCACTGGCTTTCAACTCCTTCTTGTAGTTTTTAGTTTTCCACTGTGGCTCAAGTATACATTTATTTATGTGCCGGTGAGAGTAAGAAGGCTCGTTTGGTTTGTTTTTGCAGTCGGTGTGTGTCTCAGGCAACCATGTTGCAACCTTTCTCTGGAAAGACGGAGAGAAATGGTTCCAGAAATAAGATAAGATATAGGAGGCATACTGTTTACATGTGCGCTGGCTTTGAAAACCATCTTCTTTGAGATACATTTGTTTACTGTATTTACTGTGCTCTTGTGCGATATTTGTACAAATGCTGTTTGTACATATGTTCGGAGTCGGATACTAAGAGCCTTCTTTGCTGCTTCTTCCTCTCCTGTTTTCTGGTGGCACACAGACGTGCAGTGGTCTGTTTCTCTGGTTAATATTATGGCACAATCCACTGGCAGGTTCCCACCGTGGAGCAGCAACACCTCTGAGGGTGTCTCGGCTTGCAGGTGCCAGACTCAGAGGCCCGACACCAGTGCTGGCACCTCGCTTTACCGCCGTCTTTCTTGTGGTCGACTTTCATATTCAGCCTCTTCTTCTTAATTTCCTGAATGTTTTGGCTTGCCCGGCTGCAGCCTTTGCTGCTGTGACATGAGATATTTGCTCTTATAATATCAGAACTGTGACCACCAGATATCATTGGTTTGACCGGCATCGGCCTCTACACCGACTACTGCAGTTTTCAGTTTGGTGTCGGCTCTCGTTGGCATTTACAGTTTGTTCTTATTTAAGTCATTTTTTGGATGAACAAACATTTTTATTCAGTTTTTCTTTTATGGGTTTGTGTGTGTCTGTGTGTGTTTAATCAGGTGAAATTATTAATATCAGGAGCTACAGTGGGTATATCATTAGTGATGTTGTTCAGTCAGTTTCAGTCGACTTCTAAAAGATGGATATTGTGTGCTAGCACAAAAGTTCATTTCCCAGCAGAATGCTTCTTGTACCTGGAACAAGTTTTATTCTCAGTATCAAACATGCTATGACTCACTTTAGCTTTTACTTATAGCATCTATAATGTGAGCATATGGTGCTCCTAAAGGCCCCGTGTGGGGTTTATCATGACCATTTATTTACTCATTAATATCTTCTGTAGGAAGGTAAAATACCTGATCGTCAGCAGTCTCTGCACAGCTGTTTCTGTCCTGTTAGCAAACATGTTTGGATAGTTCTGTCTACTCATTAGTGGTTAATTTCACATGCATGGAAAATTCCCTTTGTCACCTATTTTTATCTCCTTGCTTTAAAGGTTTGGTTCTATAAAAAACAACGACGCTTTTTGCCGTATCAGTAGCTCTGCAGCGTCAGACAGTGTGACTAATACACCCTGTGGCTTGAATTTTTCTCTCTCCCCATTTCGCATCTATAACCTCGAGCACAACAAGCCTCCCAGACCTGACTCCAGTCGTCTATTTGTAATTGTCAAGTGGTTTTCATCGCCACCATCATTAGTAAATTTTCCGGCCTGAACGCGTTTCAGACTGCAAACACACGCTGACATGTACGATTTATCACTAGGAAAGTATAATTGTGTTTTAACTTTAGGCTCTTTGTGAGGAGTGTCAGGAAAACCATCGAGATCACCAGTGGAATTACTACTTCCTGTCCCTGTAGTAAAAGAAACCTGCAATTACTCTGTTAAAAAAGAAACTGGAGTTTTCTGGTATGTTGTTTATAGCAACTTGGCTATGAGGGTTTTATAGGTTCACATAAGTAGCTTCATTTAAATAAGAGTCTGTCAGTAGCTGGGTTATTCTCTGTGTAGGGAAATGTTGATAATAATTGAATTTATGTGGTTAGCAGGATTCAGAAAAGCAGGTCTATGCAGTACTGTTAACACTTATAGTTCACACAGTGCTTTGCTGTCACAGTTGGTAATTTAAAGTACTGATTAAATTCCCACAAAAGGAGCAAAAGAAAAAAAAAGTCCTGAAAGCTTTTAGCACAGAGTCAGGTAGGGCAGAAAGTGACACGTTTGATTTCAGCACTTTCTCTAAAATGCTGATTAAGAGAGAAAAGCCAAAAGTGCAGAAAGCCATTTGTTTCTGTCAGACGGCTCCTTTGCATTAAAAAAGTATTGAGATTTATTTCAGTGAGGCTGCACTTCTTTATGCCTCCCCCCTCGCACGGCTCCATCTCCGCACCTGTCAACAATTTTTCAGCTCATTTCATTCTCCCCGTCTTCAGTCTTCTGCTTGCTGCTCTCTGTTTAATCTTTTTCTCATTTGTTTAGAACTCTTTGCTTTAGACTTCATGTGCTTTGGATCAGAACTTAAAAATAATGCAGTGTTTTTGGCACCAAATCAAACTCAACCACAGCGAAACCATTTCACTAACTCGTGCGCAAAACTGCAGACGAGTTGGTCGTCTTGTTTGAATTCTGTGTGTGTGCTGAGGGAACGTCCTCCAGTCCAAGCTGTATAATTTGTCTGTGTCATGGAGGCTGGGATCTGTTTTCTTTTTTCTCCTAAGAGGAAGACTGTTGAGACACGAGCGCTGCTTGATATGGCTTCTCCTTCTCTCTTTCTGCCCAGAATGAAGTATATATGGACTGGCCACATGTGTGCGGTCGCAGCCTACGGTGTCTGTGGGACCGAGCTGTGGACTGTGCTTCTCAGCGCTCTCCGATGCAACACGAAACTTCTGGTACGAGCTCACATTTTCACTTCTGGCTCCAAATAGTGCTGCAGGGAGGATGGGTGGTAGGATCTTTGTTTACGATAATCTCCAAAAATTCCACTACTCTATGTCCTCTGAAGCATAAATACAGTCATCAAAGCTAGAATTCAAATATTAAAAAACCTAATCTGCAATTGCAGAACAAAATGTGCTTCACCATCCAGGCTAGTCAGGGTTGAGTAATCTCAGATCTTGTTCCATTTAGATGGGAGAAATTATTCATTTGTGAACTAAAGACAACATAAAATATAAAAAGGATAACTATATTTATCCCAAATGTTGGGAAATTCCAGCGTTACAGTGACTAAAACTGTAAATGCACTTTGCAATTAAATGGCCCGATTTTGCTTGCCGCTGAGTTGAGGAAGAGGTGAATTTCTACCAATCAGATCGTGTTTATTCAAATGCTCCACTGTTGCCACTGACCAATTAAAACACATTATGCTAATGTCCCATGGGAGCGAGGTATTTGCTTGCGCATGAGGAGATATTGTGTGTGGATACAGTTGCTAACAGGCTCTTCAGGCTCGTCTTGTGAGCGGCTGCCAAACATCCAGGATCTGACCAGCTCGTTCTTCCCAAATCGAACACATTCACTGCATTTACTGCACTGATCAGTAGCTTTTCTCTCGTCTGTGTCACATTAAGAGTGATTGCAGTCCCACGTTGATCCCACGGTGCCGTTTAGGTGTCGCTACCTGTAAATGTGACTTCCAATGGTTGCTGATGTGGCTCAGAGTCTGTTAGATGTTTAACTGGTTGCTAACCTGTTTGATGTAGTAACTTTACATACACACTACGTGGCTGATGACATGTTCTTGACCTGCTAGATGAAAGTGCACATGCTCTGAGCGCTACGTTATATCGCGCTTCCACAGATGAGTAAAGAGCTGTTTTAGCTATTACCCAGTGCCAAAGGTCGTCTGTAACCACAGTGCTGTGCTGCTGGCCACTGGATAAGCACACTACAGCACAGCCAGTTCAAATTCTCTTCATCAGAGTAGTTTCGAGCAAGCAGGGGAAAAAAAGACGACGGATTAGATCGTTTCTGGCCGGGCGATTGGACCGAACAGCTTTCCAGTCACTGAGCGACTTCTAACTGTCGTTTTAGAAAAATTTGAAGTGTGTACTTTGTTCTCAAACATGTCTCTGAACGTACTGAGGTTTGATTCCCAGTTCTAGTAACACTGCACATTATGCCTGTCACCACCCTCCAGTGTGACTGACATTGATCTCGTTTAAAGCTCACTGCGAGGCGCTCTTGAAAGATTTTTCTATCTTTTATGATTTCCTGTATTGATGTGACGGTGAACCATTATGCTGCTGAATCCACAGCCTGCACTCTGAGCGTGTGCCGGCATTGCCAGTGAGGCCACTAGGTGTCAGTGTGGTCACAACAGGACGGCAGCAGGAATCAGATAAACGATGGTCGGGAACAAAGCTGCTCTATCTGTCTGTTATCTCACTCCGTGCTCATTTTTGGTATATCTCTGTGTGGCTCTTTACTTTCCTCTGCTTCTGATACAATTATTTTCCTTCATTTCATTAAAGTTGTTTTCTTTCTGTCATTTTGCAGTTGAGGCTTGTCAGATATGTCGTTCCTGTTGTGATGATCGGTTTCCTGTATTACAAGGTAGGCCATTTTCTTGGTGGTTTGTGCTCATACCTTTTATTGGAGTTTTACTTCTGGAACCACATGGAACGATCTGAGGGAAAGAAAATGGGCTAAATGGAAGTTACGGAAGAAAATGATGAAAAGCAATTGGAGCCTAACAGGATACTAAAACGATTGCTTCCCCTTTATTTATTTTACTGTTGGAGGAATCTAAATAGCTGTCGTATTCCCTGTTATGTTCAGTGAAGCAATAAGATGTTATCAAAGATATATCAGTGGGTTTGATACTCTGCTTATGGCTTCATAAACCGAATTTTCCATCACTTGTCTTTGTCTTTTTTCCCTTTAGTTCTGGCCTAAGCTGATGGAGGAGTTATCAGAACTGAGGGAGTTTTATGATCCAGACACCGTGGAGCTCATGACCTGGATTAGGTAGGCGCATACACCGGCGTTCACAAATCCAGAGCGCACATCATATTGAAGCAAATTTCATTCGCTTGTTCCTGCAGATCGAGTTTCACCGTGCCTCGTGTCCTTGATTAGTCCGCGTGTGAGCGTGTCCGTGTGCGTGCATGCGTGTGTCTCGGCGCTTGTTTGTCGGAGAGTCTGTCTGATGAGTGATGAGAGCTGATGGATATCCATGAATAAGACATGGGAGTGCTGGAAAGGACCCAGCTGTTGGCAGAGCTCTAACCCACCTCAGGGTCTCTGTTGCTGGGCTTCCGATCAAGAGCATCACCCTGATGGGATCAGAGATGGAGCTGTGATTTGGAAATGCTCCGAACTGTCGCTGATGCTGCTGTGTGTTTGCACATCTGTGCACGCCTGTCATTTTCTGGTCGTCATGTTGGATGCACAGCGCTGGATTGGCCGCCCGTAGTGCATATCCTACATCTGTGCAACTATAACATCTGGCCAAAGACACAACTCTCAGCTCTCTGCTTAGTGCCTGTTAAATTTCTCATTTATGTTCCACTTACACCAGCACAGACAAGTTGGTTTAACTGGGATTGTTGGCAAGGTCAGTAGTTATCAGCTGGGTTTGCAGCTCTCTCGCAGACCTGAGGCTGAACGCTGGTCAGACGCTGCGCAGTGCTGCTGGACTCGTTAGGCATTCAAATTAAGAAGCGAGAGATAATGAAACATTACGGCTGAGTGTCAGGAATGAAGTGGGATGCAGTAGTGGTGCAAACTGAAGCTGATCGTGTGCTTGGTCATTAAGATTTTCATCCTTATCGCTGATATTGTAACATAACAAGAACGATATGCTAACTTATGTATTTTAAATCTCCGTTCTAGAATAAATTAGAAAAAGTGACTTATGGTTTTTCCAGAGGGGCTGCTATTAGAAATATTATGACACCAAAGCACCTTTTTCCTAAAACTTGAGTGTTTTCTTTTGTTCGTCACGTCAGGGCTGTGGGTGTGTTTGTAGGCATGCTGAAGGAAAACTGCAAGAACCACATTTACAGCTGTTTTTAAGCCTTCGGTTTTCTGTAATTTTGCCTTCCTGTCGGCCATTGTGAGAGCGCGCAGGGCTTAGTCAGTATTCCCACTTTACATTTTTGCATTTTACATTTTTTTTTACAACACTTCCACACATCTGCTGCTCTAAGCAGTCCAATTAAAAGTGTTAATGTCTTTGAATTCTGTTCATTCTTTTATGTTATGTGCAGGTATATTGGTAGTCTTGTATGGATTCACAGTTGAGTTTGCACGATTTGCAGACTGTGTTCCTCCGTTTAAGTTAACAGCGTCTTTAAAGGTCGTTAATTTAGGATTAACCAGCTCTTGGTTAGCTATAGCTGATTTGTTGTTAGCTAGTCGATTTGATTTGCTGAGAATACGAGTTTGTGGAGGGAAACGGCAAGTTACAGGACACATTAGCACGTTGTCTGCACGATTGTGATCTCTTTTGGCAGAGAGAAGGGGAACTTGACACTTTTTGTGTTTTTACATTCCTGCTGTCACCAGTGGCCACAAACTAGCCTCCAAAGAGTTTTTGGGTCACCCTGATAGTAGCCCTGCTCCTCCATATCGAAACGCAAGACTCCTCGCTGAGGTGTTTCAGCTTTTCTAACTGGAAGGAGACCTCAAGGCAGCTCCATGACACACTACAGACACTTCAGCTGCTTAGGGAATGCCTCATAGAAGAGCTAGAGGCCTGGAAGTCTGGGAATCTCTGCTTGGGCTTCTGCCACTCAGCGAGAGTAATAAAACATGGATGGAGATGATTAAATAGTTTCACCTAAGACCAATAGTGTACATTTTATTGTCCTGCTTGGGCTACTACTGAAAATTTAAACCCAAACTGTTTCTCTTTTGACTTCAACATGGAAATACACACGATAAATCTGCTTTTAACTGTTTTGTTTTTCGCAGGGGAACGGTCTCAGACCCCCTCACACAAAACTTGGATGCTGCAAAATCTTCTTTACAAGCTCTGTGAGGAAAAATGATAGTTTTTGTCCACTCAGATAATCCCGTTGCCATCCAAACACGCCAGCCTATCCTCAATACATTAAAACCAGTTTAGAATGACTTAACATAGGTTTTCCCTGTAGTTCACTTATAGACTCAGTGAATGATAATTTAAGGCTTCTTATTTCCATCCTATCATCTTCAGCGCGATGACACAGAGTGGACCAGATGTGATTTCTAAGAAATGGACAATTTTGGTATAATCCTATTAAACACTTAGTGGAATGGCACAGGGAGAACGAGAGAGATATGGATAGTGAGACAGCAGAGGAGAGGTTTGGATTTTGAATGTATTTGTGTGTGTGACATGGGTTCCCTTCCCTCCGGAGCTAATCCCATTAGGCGGTGAGGATTAGGGGCTGCCTAGAGTTACCTTGGTTGGGGCTGAGAGCAGGGCGGAGTGCTAAGCTTCTTGCTGCGCTAATTACATTCCAGATGAAAGTGTTAAGATGGGGAAGGAGGTTCATGTTACGCTGTATTCTCTAGGTGACTGAGGCCGAGGCTATTTCGTTTTATATGCAAGAAGCAGATATTCAGACTGCGGCACAGTAAAGGGTAGGACGAGCGTACGTGCAGCGTACGGAGGAAAGTATATTTCGTGAACAGCTTGCGTGCGTGCGTAAGCTATCGCAGATTCGTTGTGATGATTGTAGCTGCATTTGTTTGACTTTGGTTGATCTAAAATGAAGAGTTTGTCAAAGGATACAAGGTCTGAGAAAGCCTTTATCTTTACAATCTCTCGAGCCAGAATTAGGATTAGATTAGGGAAAGGATAAAGATGTTTGTTTGATAACGATGGCTTCAGAGATGAGATTAGGATTATTAGATCAGAGATAAGAGGGCCCTCGTCAGGGCTAATGACGCATGCTTGAGGCCCTCATTAGTATAGAAGTGTGTGAGTTAAGACAGGCTGATGAGGAGATTATCATAATTCCCAAGACTCTCTTTCATGACCCGTGACTTTATGAGTTTGAAGAACTAAGGCGCAGCCATAATTCACAAGTTTGCACTTGATAACAGAGTTGGCTCCACAGCTCTGCTGTAGGCTGATACTGTGTTCTAAATGGGCAGTCGATAAATCAATAGCACTGCCTGGATGTTCAACTGCCTCCAACTTTGAGTTATAGTTGAGAGTGAGCAGTTTTTAAAGTCACAAACATCACCTCCATCTAGCCGGTGTGCTCTCTCTCCGCTTCCTCCTGAATCCGGTGCAACTTTGCTTTTCTCAGATTCATGTTTCCACGCTGGTTTTTGCAAAAGCAGTACAGTGTCAGTCAAAGGAGGTTACTGAAAAAATGAAGGGAAAATTCGAGGTAGTTTTGCTGCTCTGCATGAAGTATTCAAGGCAGTGCAAATGTTAACGTGCAGCAGAGAGAGGAGCAGCGGAAAGCCAGACATGTTTAATACAGCTGATTCTAGGCCCCTCAGTCCATTCTCACTGCTGTCACTGCACCGTCGCTCCAACAGGGAACAAAGTTCACCTCGCATTTCACAGCACAGATGAGTCAGAAGTGGTATCTATTACATTTTGAATGAGGTTATTTGTTGGACTTGGATTTTGATGTCAGTGTCACGACTCTGATTTAGTGATTTCTATATTTTTGCGTCATACAATTTCCCTCCCTCTTATTTTTCTCCTGACACACACCGCTCACCGTGCATATTCCACCGCATAGAGAGGCCGAGTGATAATGCCAGCCTCCTGTGAATCGGCTTCTGGATTGTGGTGGATTGGTGTTTTGATCCCCAGCTGCTCTGCATGCTGAAAACATGAAGTTGCACCAGTAGCAGCTTTGCATTGCAGCTCTGTGTGTGCACGTGTGTGTGTGTGTGTCCGCATGTGAATGACTGAATAAGAAATGCATTTTAAAGAGCTGTGTAGAACAGCTAAGGTTAAAAGTGCAGACAAATTGCATTTTAACTTTTCTTCAGATCACACAGCAAATCATTGATTTCCATATTTTACTTCCTGAATGTCCGCTCTCAGTACATCCAGAAATTTCCTCCTCGGCCTTTCTCTTTTCCTGGCAGCTCCGTCGTCATTATCCTGCTCAAAGGACACAGGAGGAGCTCACTGCTCTTTCACATAAACCAATTCAATCTGGCCTCTCTTGCCTGGTCTCTGAGCTGTCCCTCTGATATACTCTCTGCTATTCCTGTCCATCCTTCTCGCTCCTGGCACAAATCTCACGAGCTTTAATTCAAACCATTTACCATTTAATATGCTTTTATTTTGAAAGCTACCTTGCTTTCCCCCCCATCCCCCTCCAGCTCACCCCCGCCCTTCGGGTGTAAGATATACAGGCTGTTTTCGAGAATTATGAAGGCTGCAGTGGAAATTATTAATGAGAGCTTTGACAGCAGTTTTGCTGCAAATTCAGGAGGCTCATCTAGCTACTCAGCATGGAGACCCATTCAGTGAAGGAAAACGACTCCACTGGAAAAGTCAGCATAAACCCTGATGTGTTTATACAGCAAGTCCACACGCTTAAACAGGAAAACACATTGTGTCTCAGTTTCTTCTTAAAGACCATTACAACCACTCCCAAAGTAACCAGTAAGCATGTTTTTATTTGATTTTATTTATTCATATTTGTACATGTGCAATATTAACATCAGTGTTTGCCATTTGATGCACTGTGCCAGAGTTAGCTTAAAGCTAATTTACATCTACAGTCCCTCAGCAGGTTGGATGTGAAAAATGTCACATAAAAGATTCTCACATCCATAAAAAAAGAAAGATTACAAGTCTTTCAGCAAATATTTTAATAAAGCTGGTGAAAGCGCTGCAGTACCTAATGGTATCAGGCAGGACTTCAACTTCCATTGAGTTCAAGCTTTCGCAGAGAGTGCTGATCGCCCAAAAGCAGAATGACAAAACGCTACAGTACGGTCTTTAGTTGACGATATGCTTGTAGATTGTAAAGATTCTCATGGGCAAAAGCTAATAAAATGAAGCGGCAGTGGAGGAGCTGCCAGACCGTTTAAAATCTTAAACAAGTCAAAAAAGACAAGTCAAAAAATATTAAAGCATACATCACTACGTTATTTTTTCATGACCGAATGTGAACAGGCATACATTTGATCCCAAATCTGTAAATGGTTGGAAAAGAAAATATTTTTCTTTCACTTTACCATCATTTATTCTTCAGCATAAGTGAAAATAGAAGCTTTTCTCTGCCTCAGAATTCCTCCAATTTTTTTTAATTTAATCTACTTTCATGTCTGAGCAGAGAGAGACGCATTCAGTGAGAACCAAACATTCTGCATGTCAGGAATTTCTACCTACTCAATACAACTGATGCAGCGCAGCGCTGATTCACACTGACGCGTCGGTTAATTAGCTCTGCCAATAAAAACTGACACAACAAAACAAAAATGAAGTGATTATATTACAAAATATTAAAGTCAAACAGAAATGCATATACACACATACATGCACTGATCAGGCATAGAATCACTGACAGGTGGTGAATAACGCTGATTATCTCCTCATCATGGCACCTGTTAGTGGGTGGGTGAACATTTTGCCTGATGAATGCATCAGAACATGTCCACAACTCCAGCTCTTGTGGGGCGTTCCCAGTCTGCACTGGTCAGTATCAATCAAAGGTTGTCCAACGAGGGAACAGTGGTGAAGCAGCGACAGAGTCCTGGGTGGCCGAGGCTCGCTGATGCATGTGCGGCGCGAAAAGTGGCTCGTGAGGTCCGATCCAACGCACGAGCTAATAAGAACCAATCAAGGTGCCCATGCTGACCCTTGTCTGCCGCCGAAATGCTACTTTGACACCTACCTAAGCACTGTTGCAAACCACATATACCCTTTCATGAAAACGGTATTCCCCGATGGCTGTGGCCTCTTTCAGCAGGTTAAAGCATCCTGCCACAAAGCATAAGTGGTTCAGGAATGGTTTGAAGAGCACAACAATGAGTTTGAGGTGTTGACATGGTCTCCATATTCCTCAGATATCGATCCAATTAATAATCTGTGGAACAAACACGTCTGATCCATGTAGGCCCCCAACTTACAGGATCTGTTGCTAAAATTTGGAGATACCACAAAACACCTTTAAGAGTCTAGTGCAGTCCGCGCCTCGATGGGATGGGCAAAAGGGGATGAATACAATATTAATCAGGAGGGCATAATGCTGGGTCTGATCAGCGTACATGTCTTTGGATTGAGCTTGGTCACACTGGGATCACTGGTTCTGGGTGGGTTTTGCTTGTCATCCCTGTGTCTGCATTGATTATCCCTGGGCACGAGGGTGTACCTCGTCCTCTGCCAGCTGGGATAGACGATTAAGAAAATGGATACATAGATGCACTGCAACAAGATGTTATTCATTGAAGTAGTTTTAATGTTGCTAAGATATCATCTCACTTAAACTCTGGTGGCATGTATCCATCTTTCAAGGTCTTGAGATATTTGTCCCTGAGATTTTTGCCCCGTTTAACACAAATGAGGTGAATGTGAGCCCTGCAGAATAAATTCCAGTCTTAAGAAAACACTTCAGACAATTCAGCTTTGACATCTCTTTCTACAAGTGGTGGAGAATACAGACGAGATGAATAATAATGTGGAGTTTGAGCTACAGAATTTCCTCCTTTTACCCTCACTAAGAGCTGCAGTCTGAATGTAGACTGGCTAATTTGTTTTCATAGGGATGAGGATTATCGCAATAATCCAATGTCAGTCATTTTTATCTTCAGCATTTAGTTAAAACCTGTACAGTCTCACTTATGAACGAAGCATGTTGAAGATGGAGCTGCCAGGATGAAGGAAAAGGGGAAGGTTCATGGATGTGGTGAAGGTGGACATGCAGGGGGTTGATGTGACAGAGGAGGATGCTGGGAGATTGGGGGGGGTCTGCTGTGGCAACCCTTACAGGCGTCATCTGAAGAAGAAGAAGAAGAGTTGCAATTGTTCATCCTGTCCAGACAAAAGCTAAGCTCCTAACTCTGACGGTCCCCAGATAATTCTTGTCCAGTCCTCGTGGGATTCTCTCTCCTTGTTTTGTGGATCTGTGTCATTGTGTTTGTCTAATTAAAACAAATTGCTTGATCCATGCTTAAGAAATATGTGCCACTACTCGTTTGTATATCAGTCTTTCAGCAACAATGTGTGTTTCTGCTCTGTCGGTGTGACTGTATCTTCACTATTCTTTAAATACTCTGCTTCCTCCTACTCTCATTCCCGCTCTTGCTCCCTTAATTGTCTTCCTGTCATCCTCCTCCTTGTCGTGCTTTAAATTGTCTAAATTAGAAGCATTTGGCTTCATCCTTAAATGGGGAAAGTGGTGTCTGTGATCTGTGCTTGTGTGTGTGCGTGTCTTCCTCTGCTTTCTAGCTAATCCAGAGGCAGTTTAGAGACAGAGTCAGAGCGACGTCCCTGATTGAACACTTCTCAATCAGAAGTGAGACCAGCAGAAAATCCATGGCCATCCTGGCATTTATATAAAAACACTTCGAGTCACGTCCTCTGTCTCACTATCACTCATCATCATCATCACTTCCACTCAGTAACTCTTTGTGTGCGGGCGGAGTGTCAGCTGCACTCTCTGCAGGTGGAACATAAGATTTATATAAAAGGCAAGAAAATTTTTTAGGAGTGTTTTGGAAGTTACCAAAGTAATCATCAGAAAAGCAGCTGCTCAGACCCTGCGTGCCCACAGAGGCGCTTTCAGTTCTGCTCAATGCTGAGACCACCGCTGAGGTTCAAAGCTGTGCTGGAAAAAAGTGCGAAGTTACCAAACGCCATGAATTTCCACCAATAATACAGTGATGCGCAGTCGGTGTGATAAAACAGGCCGTCATCACCTCTTAAAATCTTCATGCAGTGTCGATGTTTGAGCCTACGGTCTTTAAAAATCTGGAGTCTAATCAAAATCATGTCATCAGACATTTGTAATTTAGGGATGTTTAAAAATTATTGTTCAGGTTTATGTCTTTACATTTTCTCTCCTCTTCTGGAAAACTGTAAAAAGAACGAATGCTCAGTGTAACAAAAAGCTGATCCGGTCAGATAAAAGTGGGTTGCGGCTGTGTTGCTGAGCTTTATGTTGAATTTGAATTGTTTGCAAAGAGGTCAAAGAGTGCTTTCAGTCCTTTGTGACTGCGGGTGATAAGTTAATCTGTTCTGAAGGCAAATGCTGGCATGACTCTTAAAAAGCCTTTGACAGTTCTCACAAATCTTTATACCAAAATCATAAAAGCACGAGCAGGTGAATTGGTTCAGATATGTTTTTCCAGACAAGGTCGAGACTTTTCTTGGTGTATTAATGTAGTTTTTTTTGCCCTCTCTTTTTTCATGACAGCAGCAAAACCACAGATATAATTCATAACATTAATAGAACTACTCTCCTGAGGTGCGCCTGCCCATTACTTACTCAGACCTTTTTGTTTTCGTGGTCTTTAGCTCCATCACTACGAATTTCTGAAAGAACTACTTTTAACAACTGGTAAATGTAAAACTGTAGAAAAGTAGATTAGATTAGATAGAACTTTATTAATCCCTCGGGTGGGTTCCTCTGGGAAATTCGATTTCCAAAAAGCACAGCACCGACAGAAGTTACAGAATATTATTTATATATATATATATATATATATATATATATATATATATATATATATATATATATATATATACACACACACACACACACACACACACACACACACACACACACACACACACACACACACACACACACACACACACACACACACATACAGAGACAATATAAATAAAATATACAAAGGGGATAAATAGAATAAATAGGAATAAAAAATAAAAATACAAGTGAATTGCACATTTCAAGTATTGAGTCTATTGCACTGTTGACTATTTACAAAAGTATTGCACAAAAGGTATTGCACAGTGAGGTGAAGAGGCACTACAGCTTAGTTGTTCCCCCCTCCTTTGTCCTCCTGTTTCTCCTCCCTCTCCCCTCCAGGGAGGAGTTAAACAGTCTGATGGCGTGTGGGACAAAGGAGTTTTTAAGTCTGTTAGTTCTTGTCTTTGGGAGAAGCAACCTGTCACTGAACAGACTCTTCTGATTGTTTATGGCCGTGTGCAGAGGATGCCCAGCATTGTCCATAATGTCCAGCAGTTTCTTTAATGTCCTTTTCTCTGCCACTGTCACCAGAGTGTCCAGCTTCATGCCGACCACAGAGCTAGCCCTCCTGATCAGTTTCTCCAGCCTGGATGAGTCCCTCTTTGCTGTGCTGCTCCCCCAGCACACCACAGCATAGAAAAGTACTCCAGCAACCACCGACTGGTAAAACATCCTCAGGAGCTTCCTGCAGATGTTAAAAGACCTCAGCCTCCTGAGGAAGTACAGTCGGCTTTGGGCTTTTTTATACAGGTGCTCTGTGTTGCATGACCAGTCCAGTTTATTGTCCACCCACAGCCCGAGGTACTTGTACTTGTTGACCACCTCCACCTCCTCCCCCTCTATCTGAACCGGCAGTGGACCTGCTCTAGACCTCCCGAAGTCCACAACCAGTTCCTTAGTCTTTGAGGTGTTGAGTTGCAGGTGGTTTGTGTGACTCCATGCGACAAAGTTCCTCACCAGACTTCTGTACTCCTCTTCCTGATCATCCCAGATACACCCCATGATGGCCGTGTCATCTGCAAACTTCTGAATATGGCATAATTCAGAGTTGTAGCAGAAGTCAGAGGTGTACAGGGTGAAGAGAAGAGGGGACAGCACAGTTCCCTGTGGTGCTCCTGTGCTGCTGACCACTGTGTCAGACGTGATGTCCTTCAGCCTGACGTACTGTGGTCTGTCGGTGAGGTAGTCGGAGATCCAAGCCACCAGGCAGGGGTCCACCTCCATCCTGTTCAGTTTTTCTTGAAGCATACAGGGCCGGATGGTATTAAAGGCACTGGAAAAGTCAAGAAACAGGATCCTGACCGTGCCTTTTCCCCCATCCAGGTGTGAGTGGGCTCTGTGTAGGAGGTACAGGATGGCATCCTCCACTCCGACACCCGCCTTGTATGCAAACTGTAGTGGGTCCTGGGCATGTTGTACCTGTGGTCGGAGGAGGTTGAGGAAGAGCCGCTCTAGAGTCTTCATAAGATGTGACGTCAGTGCCACCGGTCGGAAGTCATTCAGCTCATTGGGCCGGTTCTTTTTGGGGACTGGGACGATGCAGGATGTCTTCCATAGGGCGGGCACTCTCCCCAGTCGCAGACTGAGGTTGAAGACTTGTTGTAGCGGCTCCCCAAGTTCAGCAGCACACGCCTTTAGCATCCTAGGACACACCTTGTCTGGGCCTTGTCGTAGCTCGATATCAATAGATTATGTCCAAACCTATTAACATGAAGCTATTTTTGGTCTGACTCAGTTTACAGTTAGGTCATGTGGTGTATGTTAATCCTGATTTTTGATTCATAGTTCGTTGGATTGATTAAATATTCAACTTGAGATTTTAGGGGGCAGGAAACAAACAGGAAGTCAGCCCGTTGTCTCCACCAACTTAAAGCAAACTGACTCTTTAGAAGCCAAATCCTCAGCTAGCTGGTAACTTCTCTCTGGTGCTGGTGGGCAGGAAGAGTATAGCTGAGCGACAGCTCCCTGCTGTGGTGGTAAACAAGGCTGGTAAGAAGAAGCTAAAATGCTTGTCAAGCTGTTAGAAACTGCATTCGAGTGACAATCGAGATCATTATCTTCTTAATGGTGCTCTAGAATTTGAGCAACAGGTACTAATGAACACGCTCAAATACACGTTTAAGCACACAAAGAGAAAATAGAAGCAAGGCAGGATCTGTGCTTGGCCACAGTAGAGAGTCTCTTTCAGCCAAGAACATCATTATTTCATTTTTATAATGTCAAAGGGTTCCTGGCTGTTCCTTTCTGCCATTTACATAAAAGAATATAAACATCAAATTAAATGTAATCAACATGGAAGGAAAGAAAATGTTGGCTTAAAGGCAGCAAAGAAGCAAAATGGACAGAAAGGACAACGACGCGTTCCTGCTGAAGGTCAGGAGGCCAAAGCATCAACCCACACGTCCACCTTGGAACATGTTTGAATACCCTCCACTCCGCTCCGCCTACGAGACTCATGCATATGTGCACATCCACATGAGAAACAGTCAGCCGGTCATTACGGTGCTACACGCGTACAGTATATACTGTACAGAGAGCTTGCAGTGCGCACAGCGTTCTCAGCATTCTTCAGTTTTCTTTGGTGAATTCATTTCAGGAAAAGTTAAAGTCACAAATGTTGATGTTCTTTAGTCTTAAACATTTAATTGAAAGAACAAAAAAAGTAACCTTCAATCTGCACTTACTAAACATTAATGACGAGTTTTCTGCTGATCAGTTAAGTCAGAAACTGACATCTCTGATCTCCAAAGGTAACTCCAGACTTTTTAGATGCTTCTTTTCCATGGAAGCTTCAGGTCTGCAGGCCTCTTCAGATTTTCTTCAAGGACCATTTTCATTCTTATTTCAGCTCTGATGCCACCATTCATTAAATTTTATTAGATTCAGTTCAAGAAAAAAACCTTCACAAGCAGCTGCTCAAAGAAAGGTGCTTTTGGGTTTAAGGATTTGCACAACTAGTAAACTAGACTATTAAAATGTTTGAACCAGAAATATTGGTCTTTAAACCCAGGGACTGAACTAATGCATGAATGCTGTTAACTGTTGGGTCGCACATAACCACTCCACCACAGCAGTGAGCAACCACAGGCTGCGCAGGTGTGCAGGCTTTAACCTGCAGGGAAATGAGGCACTGCTAGCACTGCTAACTTTAGCCTCAACTGACATTGTGTTTGTGTTCATAAATGGCTCAAACGGCCACATATTTCGGTGAGATTTGTCAAAGAATATGATTTTCAGCTTTGAAATGCACATATGAAATTTGCACAGATAATGCAGATAATAATTATCTGTTCAATTTGGGAACTTCATACTTTTTACACTATTTAATTCGTCTACTTTTCCTTATGTAAACGAGCAGTAAATTTGTCTCTTGGAACATCTCGAGCTCATATTTAGGACTCTTGCTGTGAGGTGACAGTGCTAACCACTTAACACAGATAATAAGCGCTGAGAGGTTTGTCTTACTTCTTATGGCTGCCGTCTGCCTAGTTTACCATAAAAGCCTAATTGGTGAAGTTCCACTGTAGTGGGTGTCGTTCCCTGGTCCTTCCATCTCTGCACTGAAACTTTTAAATGTCTTTCTGAGTGATACAT
Organism: Maylandia zebra; assembly: GCF_041146795.1. Classification (NCBI taxonomy): domain Eukaryota; kingdom Metazoa; phylum Chordata; class Actinopteri; order Cichliformes; family Cichlidae; genus Maylandia; species Maylandia zebra. The sequence goes on from NC_135167.1 coordinate 3,952,834, forward strand.
GCACAGCGGTGTTGATCTGTCTGCCACAATAGCACTGCAGTCAATTTGATGTTTATCTGGAGAATTACTAATGCAACCAGGATGTACCTGACCACAGTTTGCAGGGGCACAGCAAAAGATTTGAATACACACACATTTTCATGCACGCACACAACAAACTAAGTTGTATTAACACGTTAACACGCCACAGCTTTACAAAGCTCGTCCTTGGCGATGTAGAGTTTTCCGTAGCACTGTAACTGCACATCATTTGGCATCTTGTTCTAATTTAATTCATCCGTCTCTGAAAGAAACTTTTAAATGCCATCAGTAGTATGTTCCAATTATTGCAGCAGCTCAAAAGGCAAAAACCTGTGCAGTGAATAACAACAGGAGACCATAAAATAAAGTAAAATTCAATCAAACTTTTCTGATGACTCGATGTTTGTGTGGATAGCCTAAAAACTTTTTCCATCTCTCTGTTGCTTTAACTTCTAAACATATACTGTATTATATTAGCCTAGTCATGCAATATACTATGAAAATGTTTAGAAAGGTGACTGATTTGTCTGTCTCGTTTCTCTGTGTTTGTCCACAGCACAAAGACACCCAAACAGGCAGTATTTGCTGGAAGCATGCAGCTCCTGGCGGGTATCAAGCTGTGCACAGGCAGAGTTCTCACCAACCACCCCCATTATGAAGATAAAGACCTGCGGGAGCGGACCAGACAGGTACTGTAGGCTGCAATAAAACGAAACTGCCAGAGGGGTTGCAAGATAACACGAACACAATAAATGGAAAATCTGAAGTAAATTGATGGTAATTACAGTGTCAGCTTCATAACACCGAGTCAGGTGGATTTGAATGCCAATTAGCTGCTTGGATTCGCTTTAAGAATAATCACAGCTGTAATATTTGTGTTTTGAAAGAGGTGTGAGATCTGACAAAGCTTTACGAGCCAGTGTTATCTTTTAAAGCGGAATTCAGTTCACTTCAGTGGATATTCATCAGTTCACAACGGCAATTTTCTCAAAATGTCTTGTGTTGTAAAGATTCTACCTGGAGTCTTTGTTTTTATTCATTTTCACAATTAAACAGAATGGTCGAGAAAAAGAAAAAACCCACTTCTTCCACCTCACGCGATCAAGTCTGTTTCAGAGGCTAAATAACGGTGCGATTTCTCCCACCTTTTCTCTCCCACTTTTGTTTTGAAGTCTTATGCATATGTCAGCTCTTCCCAGTGTGTAGATTGTTAACACTTGTAATAACCAAGTTATTGTGTGGCGATGCTTCTAGAGCCAACGCTTAGTCATGGCTTTTTTGTTCGCTGCCAGTAGGACCTTTAAAAGATATTTGTCTGTGTGATGTAATTCATCTGGAAAGGGTCCAGGGTAAAGACATGTAAAGTTAGAAAATGCAGAAATGTGACCGTGATCTGCCGTCTTTTCTCCATCTTCTCTCCAGCACACCGGTTGAGTTCCAGTTAATTTAGATTTCAGTTTAAGAGTAACAAAGAAGTCCCTCCACGTCCAGTTATTACTTGTTACTTAGGTATCACAAAGGTATCACATGCTCTGTGTTATCCTTGTTCAAAGAAATGATAGTTGTTTTGTTTTTTAACCTTTGGGTCTTTCTGGAATTATATACATCAATAACTATCTGAATATTATCTGACAGTTCTTGTTCTTACAAATATAATCACAGATTTGTAAGTATCTGTGAAAGTCCCGCTCATATAGCTGAGTTTGTGTGTTAGTGCTGTTACTGTGTGGCTTCCCAGAGACATGGGTCACGTTAGTACACAAACGCTGTTTGTGCGAAACTGGTGAAATATTCACATCTCGCCCAATGTCAACGCACCTCGACCCTGAAATGGATACACAGTTAAGGAAATGGATGAGTGACAACTTTGGGTCATCTGTAATGGAATGTATAATAATAATGTATACTTTATTAATCCCTGTAGGGAAATTACTCTGCATTTAACCCATTCACTCAGTGAAACAGTGGGCAGCCCACTAAGCAGGCGCCCGGGGAGCAGTGTGTACGGACAGTACCTTGCTCAGGGGTACCTCAGGATAGCCGTTCAGTGGATTCAAACCCCCGACCTTCCAATCAAGGGGTGACCACTCTACCTGCTGAGCTATCCCTACCCTTGTTCATTGAAATGGTGCACTAGGCTCATTGTGGGTAGGTAAGGGGAAAAAACGAGCAGTTGAAACTCAAGTTTAAAATTTATATGTACAATTAGAAAAACAGTTTTTTGTTTCTGTCATGGAACATAATACAAGGCTCTAGAGTGCGACCAATGTGGTCGCAAATACGACCAAATTTTTCAGTGGTGCAACTAAAAAAAAAAAAAAATTTGGTTGCACCTGTGCGACCAACTGTTCGGGTAGCGAAAAAAAAAAAAAAAAAAATCTGCAGCCTTCCCTGTGGTCAACAACAGACACACATTTTGCCCCTATCGTGGACTAAACCAATCAGAGATAGTAAGGGGCGGGACCTCTATGATTGGCCGTGGTCCAGTTGAAAGTGCAGGTGGAAGTGGGAGGTGAGTAGCTTGAATAAAGCGATATCAATTCATTAAATCCTGAATCGACTTTTAAATATTACTGTGTTTTGCCAGAAAGGCCAGATTCTCAGATTAAAGCTCACAAAACCATTTCAAAAACAACCAAACAGCAAATGAGAGCAGGTACACGGATTCCACACAAAGACGTAAACACAGACCCGACGCATCAGAATCAGCTTTGTCTTTCTCGGCTTTCTCACCCGACGGCCCGTAGACGGACACGCTGTCGGAGCTTAGCGGTTCTGATGCGTCCGGTCCGCGCTGTGTTTACGTCTTTTTGCACTGATTCTGAGCTGCAGGTTTTGTCTCTCCAACCAAAATTCACCGAGCCAGCAGCAAAAGAAGCAGCAAACTGCGCTTCACATTTGATCAATGTCATCATGAATTTTGCTGTTTTGCTTCCACAACTATTAAAATCACACTTCATGCACAGCTAGCTCTCTCTCTCTATCTCTCTCTGTACTTCAAGAACAGTTTCCTGTCTCCAATCTCTGTTTTCTGTATTATTCATTCGCTTATTACCCACCAGTCTACCGTTGTTTACAGCGCTGTGGCTGCTGTCTTTTTCTTTTCTTTTTCTTTTTTTCCACTTAAATGACTTCGGACAAGAAAGCCTGTTTTTTCTGTTGTTCAATACTGAAGAAATTTAAACTTTATATGCAGAACAATATTTTTAAGGTTATCTGCTATAAAAAGCCAGACCAGGAAAATCTCCTTCATGTTTTTCTGTGTTTTATTCTCAGTTACTTTCACACAAAGGCATCTGCTGTGATGTTCACAATTCTGATGAAGTCAGTACTGATAAATGATCAGAATTATAATATTTCTGACTGTCTGAGGCCAAGTTGAATCGAATCGGGACTTTGAAAACCGGAATCGAATGGATTATAGAAATCAGTGATGATACCCAGCCCTAGTGAGCCGCCTAGGCACGACAGACGTGGATGTAGCTGTAATAGGAAAAGAACTATTGCTAACTTTTCTGTTAAGGCCTGATCCTTCTAAAATTCATAGCCAGTGCTCTGACACGGTGTCATCAATCTTTGAATGCTGAAAAAGCACAGTGTATCCAGAAAAACACATTATATTATGTAAATTATTATAAAATTTGTGTGCGCCTAACTTTTTAAAGTTAGGCATACCGGTACGCCCATGGCAAAAAGTTAGTCTAGAGCCCTGTAATAGCTTTGTGTTGAGGGTAGGGCTGTGCGATATGACCGAAATCTCATATCCCGATATAAGAATTCTATCATCACGATAACGATATAAATCACAAAAATGTAAAAACAGGCGCTTGTCCGTCTGTAGTGTGGTTATATAAAATATAAGAGAAAGAGAGAACTTTAAGAAATGAATATAGCCACTACAGTGACCATCAAAACAATGAAAAAATATTGCCGTAAACAGCTTATTTTGTGACACCGCAAAACAAACGATAGCGTAAAATGAAACGATAGACGTTTTTATATCGTCATCCGATATATATGGTTATATCGAACAGCCCTAGTTGCTGGGTAGAACCAACCTGCTCACACTCAGATGCTGGACTGCTTTCACATCAGTCAGGAAGGGCTGCTGTGCAGATGCATCTATTGCTTTGTAGTTCTCAGTGCACAAATGCTCAACTAACCCCAGTCAGTGTGGATTCCTTTTTTTCTTTGCTTCTTGTAAACGTGCGAAGTGAAACAATTTAATTCTATAATGAAAACCCCCTAAAACCCATTACCCCTCCAAACCCCCCCCCCCCCCCCCCCCCCCCCTCTATTTTTTTTCTAGCATTTTTTTTGTCCCTCACTTTTTTGGGGGGTCCAAAATGGCATTAATACACCATTTGCGTGAATGTGTGCGTGAATGGGTGGATGACTGGATATGTAAAGTGCTTTGGGGTCCTTAGGGACTAGAAAAGCGCTATATAAATACAGGCCATTTACCATTTAAAGTTATTTTCAAACACTAGAAAAAATATTGAAAGCCTCATTGTGTGCAACCTTCCTTATCTGCTTTTAAATCACGTCTTAAAACACGTCTATTTACCTTTCAGCACAGCAGGACTGCCTCTTAATATGCTTGTTATTAATTGTATTTAATTTTAAGATATTCTAATGTAATTTAAGCTGTTTTCTCTTTACTTTGTATTTGTAGCACTTTGGCCAACATTGTAAAGTGCGTTATAAATAAAGATGCTATGCTATATATTTTTCAGTTTTGGTAATTTGCATTTTGAATTATGTTCTTTAAAAATCCAAAAAATGAACAGTGAAACTGGAAATGAAGTGAACTGAGATATTTTTGTGTTACCAGCCACAGTCCACAGTTAGACTAAAGCCACAGTAACTGAGTGCGAGTGTAGCTGCACACCATTTATTGCATTTTCCTTGTTTTGATTCAATTTTATTTAAGTAATATTTAACCTTTATACATTATTTTGGTGCCGCAGTCAGTGTCAGAATTTTCAGGCTATTTCCAGATCTCGTGGTTGCGTTTTTCCCGCCCTCCTCTACACAGTGAAATCTGTTTTGTACAGCATCCCCACCCATCCATCTCACTCAGCTCTGTGCTAATGTCTTGCGTGAGAGACCAGGGAATTGTCTGTAGATGGGGGCCATTGACCTGCAGTGATTGTCTGAATGAATATGGGATCAGAAGATGCACTGAGTACATTGTGCATCCATTACAGTGGGATGAATGGTAACGTAGGAAAAATGGAGCCTAAAAGTGCTGTGTTCCAGTAAAGGAGAGATGAATGGTGGCGCATGTACTGAGTGCATATTAGTATTGTAATGTATGTGAGGAATGCTGCGGAGGCATTGTTTTCTTTTTCCCTTTTTCCGTGAATGTTTTTTTTCCTGCTGAAATCAGGTTTAAAGCAGCAAAGGCAGCGTTTCACTTTACTTCTGTGTATTATTCATGAATTCTCATTGTATTGTGTTTTCATTAGTATATTTTTCCCTTTGGCCTGTTATTACATGCCCTGCCAATGCACTTAAATAACTGGTTGTCACTCCCATATTGACTGAATTCAGACAGTGAAATAGAAAACATGACAAATATCACTTTTTCCCAAACATGCTGCAAACCACATGCAGCTAATGACCAAACACAATGGAGAATTACCTTTATTATGACTTTTTTTTCTGCTTCTGCACGCGGTGTGTCTTCTTTGCAATGAGCGGAAAGTAATGTGTGGGTCATTTCTCGGGTAGCTGAGCCTGTGATTTGCCTCCCAGCGGGAAGTCAGCCATGCTGAGCCGCTGGCGAGGCTCGAGCCTAGTATGGAGCTCATTAATGGACCACGACACTGGTTCAGGCCTACTGGGCTTTATCTGTGTCCAGCTATCTTTATGAGGACCAGGCTGAGTTTTAGACCACTGGAGTGAGTATATTTTGGAAGAGTGAAGACATTTTGGTCCTTATCAAAAGGCTGTTTTAGGGTTAAGACTCTGTTTTAGGATTAGAGTTTGTTTAGGTTTAGGTAAGGTGTTAGAAGTGAATGTCCTCATGAAGACAGCTGTGCAAACGTGGCTCTGTTTTCTTTGTTATTATGGAAGAAAACTGCATAAATGTCTTTTAAAACATGGTCCCACTTCTTGTGTAAGATAAATGTCACTGCAACATTATTCATTAATGGACAACAAGTATAGATATTCCCATCACCTGCTGTAGTCCGTTCTATATTAATTTGCATACCTATAGTATTGTGCAAAAGTCTTGAGCCACCCCTCAAGTCTTTGTATTTTACTAGAAAAATGGGATAAAGAGTTTTATAGTGATTTATCGTAACATGGCAAAATACTGGAAACAGTATATAAAGCAAAACAGAGTTTATGCAATACTAACGACCACCTTTACCTTTAAGACAGACAAACTCTCTTAGGCGAGCTCTCTTGTAATTCCTTTAAGTACTCTTCAGAAATAGTAGACATGGACATCCAGAGCTTTTCTTTGGATGTTTCTGCCCTTTTTCCCGTTCTCGGTCAAGAGGATCCCACAGTGCTTCGGTGATGTTGAGGAGGTCAGTCCATGACTGATGATGTTTATCTGTGTGTTTTCTGTCCGGATATGCTTTTGCTGAATTGGCAGCTGAAAATGAAGCCTTTGCCTTGCATGCTTGCTTTCAGTTTCAGCAATCTGATGGTCCTTCTCTGTGTTCATAAGTTTGACAAGATGCACAACATCACTGACTAAAATCCAGAACCTGTAGACACTCACTGTGGTGTCTCTTTCCTCAGATGCTGTTCATCTGTTGTAGATAGTCTTTTAGGTCTGCCACGTCTTCTTTTGTCCTCTTAATTGGGAATTTTTGGGAATCACCTTTTTTGTACAAAAAAAACTGTACAGAGTGTATTCTTTAACAAATCTGAGCTGATGGGGCGATACTGATTTTGACTTAGTTCTCACACAAAAACATTTTTAGGAAAAGCAAGTTTCAGTCTCTTTTTCCAGACATGTCAGTGGAAATAAAAAGCAATAAAATCTATTATGTGGTTGCTGCAGGATAAAGAACGAGCTAATGAGATTTGAGGGGGTCCTTTTATATAGCCATAGTTTTTCTTTCTTTACAGCACACAATGGTAGGTAGTCCACTAATGAGAAGGTCAGTGGTTTGATCTCCAGCATCCTCAGCCTGCATGTTCAAGTAACCACGGGCAACATCCTAAACTATGTGATGGATGTAGTTTGGAGAGTAAAGTACGGTGGCCCTGAGAGGCCAAACGGACTGCAACTTCAGAAAACAGCATTTTTTTCTTTTTGCAGCATTTTTCTTTTTGCAAGTGTTTTCTGAAGTTGCAGTCCGTTTGGCCTCTCAGGGCCACCGTAGTAAAGCACTTTAAGCGGTCAATAAGGACAGAAGAGGCTTTCTATAAGTGCGGTTCGTTTACGGATTACTTCTGAATTCATGCAATACATCATCAATAAAGAGCGAGCAGGTGCCACAGCCAGCAGCACACCACCAACCATGACATGACCTCCATGTTTCACAGATATACTGATGGGATTTCCATGTGTACTCACTGCTTTTCATACACACTTTGGGGTTTCCTTTACCTTTGTAAACTTTTTTGTTTAATTTGTCTTTGAAGTTACTCTTAATAGCAAATTCCAGTCTGAGGCTACGTCCACACGTACCCGGGTATTTTTGAAAACGCAGGTTTTTCTATGCATTTGCACCTTTCGTCCACACGTAAACGGCGTTTTTGGTCACTGAAAACGGAGATTTTTAAAAACTCCGGCCAGGGTGGATATTTTTGAAAACTCAGTTTTTGCATTTACGTGTGGACGAGAAAAACGCAGAAAATGCAGCGTCAAAGGTGTGCGCCTTTTTTGACGTCACACTGTGCGCCACGTTATTGTTTCGGTGAAATGAATTTCTACAATACTGTTAATTCTACTCTCTGCAGTGTTTAAATGCTTACATACACACACAGTTACTGTCCCTCCACACATACGACTCGGTTCTGCTTCTATGCCCCAGCTTTGTTTACTTTTTCCCACCGAGGCTTCTAGACTTCTGATTGGTCAACATTTCTGTGCGGTTAGGAATCTAGCGCCACCTGTTGCTTTGGCATGTTCATAGCAGCATTTTCCTTCATTTCTGCCTTTGTGTGGACGGGATTATTTTTTAAAACGAAAACGTAAAATCTCCGTTTTTAAAAATACCCGTGTACGTGTGGACATAGTGTTTCCTTTTATACAATCTACATATAACCTCAAGCTGCTCGGGAACTTCCTATGATGCTTCGAGAACTTTGTCATCCCCATGTGTTGCTATCCTGTATATTTGTCTACCCTCTCCTCAACTTCCTCCCCACAAATGCTTACTGCTAATGGATCATCTTACTGTTGGGGTTCTCTTTTCTAATATTCTGGGGTCTTAAAGATTTACAGCACTCAGAGAAAGCCGCTGTGAACTGGTGCTATAGCCATAAAACAGAATTGAAATTTCATCATTTGACAGAAATTGGTTTATTTTCCTCTTTTATGACCATCTGGTTGGAAAATTGTATTACATCTAAGTAAATTAAACCTCAATTAGGAAAACTTGATTTTATTATAACCCTTTTGTTAAACCATTTTAAAGTCAAACATGTCTTTTTTTTCTTCAGAGAAATCCACACTGCTGTAGTCGATTATATCCTTTTGTCGTGTTGTTACAATAGCTTCGTTTTTGCTCACACATGAGCTGCTTTTCAGTCATAATCAGTTCTGTGGTCTTTGCATCGTGTTCGCCTTCTGGCTCCTATTGCAATCTCAACAGATAATAGTGCACAATTCAGTTCACTTTATGTGCAGCAATTCATAACTGACTTCATGTCAGTGCACTTTAAATCATGAGGGCAGCCCCGGACAATAGTAGGGCTCAATCAGCAGAACAGAGCCGTTTCAAACATTAAAATGCATTCGAAGACCAATAAAGGAAGGTTGATTGCTTCTTTATTTTAATTTATTTTACACTTCTGATAAAATTCTGCGACTTAGATACTTCAAGAATCTTTTGGCACCCACTAAGAGGTTTTAGGACTGCAGTTGTTGATCATAAGGGTTCCATCCTCATTACTTTCTTACATACATCTTGATACACAGAAAAGCTCTCGTGCAGTCAACGTAAAAAGTTGCCACGACTCCACTTAGTCAAGCAAAATGGTCGACGCCATTTTTGACACCACAGGGGAAAACGACAAAAAAATGAAGAGGCATCTCTTCTTTAAAAACTGGAGATGAGACCAGTATTGGTCTATATTCAGCTACAGCCCTGATTATTTCCTGAGTGTCTGGTGACTTGGCATCATGTTTTCATAGCTGATCAAATGGAGCTTGTAGGGTTGGCATCAGCGGACTTTCACTCAGCACCAATCTGTGAGTTCAAGAGAAACGATTAACGTTTTCTTCTGTTAACACTGCCCTCTGGCAAGACATTGGTTTGATATCGACCCCCTCCCCGTCTGAACTGTCCAGACTGCGTTAGCTTGGTAGGTTGCAGGTGTTTGCAGGCTACAGCTACGTGAAAGACTCCTTGAATTCGTTTGTGGTTCAGACAGAGGAAGAAAAGTCAAGAAAAAATCAGCAGCTATTTAGATTCAGTTTTGTTAGTTGACTTCTTTATTTACTCGAGCGGAATACACATTTTTGTTTATCAAATGCTCGAATATAAAATGCTTACTGACACTCTGCCTGCAAAACCTGCTGGGGTTTTACAATAATGCTGCCAGGACTTTGTCCGCCAGGCCGTGCAGTGCTTTACTTCATCTCAGTGACACAGTGTGGTTCAGTGAATTGTTCTAAGCTGGTTATTTACAGCAGTTGACATATATATATATATTTTTAAAATACACTGAGAGCTGGATCAGTTAAATATTGATTTGGAGCTTTTCATGAGATCATCTCGAGAGGATAAACTGTGACAATGATACTACGCTGTAGTACTTTTAGAGTCATCCCTCACTTAGTATCAGATTCTGACAGTTCTTGACTATTTTTAATATCTAATATTTAGTTGTCACTTTATTTCCATTGTGATTTTCCACCATATTTCATCACCAGCCACAGAAGGGCTCTCCAAATGGCTCCAGTGAACGCTCGTCATTTTTGCATCATCGCCGACAGATTTAGGCTCGTTTGCAAAGGAAGATGCTCATGCTTGTGTCATTGTGGTTAATCACTGAAAGCACAATGTAGTGAGTATATTTGATATTCACCGTTAAGATGATCCAAAAACACCAACAAACAAACTAAAACAGCACTTAGTGGTTAAATTAGTGTGATTTCAGTCACAGGTGAGATTCAGTTGGATTGATGCTTTTTTTACAGCTTATTTGAACCTTTCTAAAAGTTGCTGTTTCACTGTGTTTTAGCCTTACAATAAATCAGCTCTTAGCCAGTTTTTGCAGTATTTATGGGCTGCATAATTTGTCCATTTAAATCTTTTGCCTTCTACAAATAAAAGATGAACCATGAGAGTTTTCCTGGAAGCTGGGATTTATGTTTTCAGCTTTAGTTCTTGTTCCCCTGCGGGTTTTGTTTGAGTCATAATTGTTTTCATTCTATTTTTTTTGTTTTTCAAAGTAAACGTTTCCTAATTGGAATAAACCAAGTTTCATAAAGTGTAATTCAGAAAACAAATGTGTCGGGTAATTGAGTTCCAGGGGAGAAGTTTTCCCCTCCCAGCAATATCAAGTTAATATTGGCTTCCTTTCAGGAAATACTTATATGTGTGTGTGTGTGTGTGTGTGTGTGTGTGTGTGTGTGTGTGTGTGTGTGTGTGTGTGTGTGTGTGAGAACAGGTGTATCAAGTGTACGCTCGCCGCTCCCCAGAGGAAGTATACGATATCCTGAAGGCTATTGGGGCCGACTATGTGGTGTTGGAAAACAGCATCTGCTATGAGCGGAGGCACAGGCGGGGCTGCAGACTGCGGGACCTGCTCGACCTGGCCAACGGACATGTGGGTGGCTTTCATTTAATGTGACTCACTGTGTGTGTGTGTGTGTGTGTGTGTGTGTGTGTGTGTGTCAGCATGCGCCGTCCCCTCTGCCGACTCCTGCGACTCGGTGAAAGCTCTCAGCCTCTGCAGACAGATCAATAGTCCCACTTCTTATCTGCGCGTCACTGTCTCTCACTCTTTTGCCGCCGCTCACCCCCACTCCCCCAGACTCTTTATTTTGATGTCAGATGCGGCTCGCCGGCTATTTGGATTACCAGAAGCGAGGCGAGCTTCGGTCTGGCCCAGCATCGTGTAAGACACATGAAACGCAGAGTCAGGGTGTGCTCGCAACGCCGTAAATGTCACGCAGCGTACACAACATCTGACATCTAGACAGCTTTATTGAAGGAATGCTGGATTTACGTCTCTTTCTGTCTGTCCTTCGCTTCCTCTCATACTTTCTTTTATTTAGCTCTTACTTTTTTTTATCACCTCTGGTCTTTCTGTCTGCCTGCTTTTGTTTTTCCTTCTTTGCATCTTTTCATCTTTTTTTTGCTTTCATTTTTAAGGATGCCTTCCTTTTTTTCCTGCTCAGTGATCCAGTGCTTTCCCTGTAACACCCCGAGTGTTAATGACTATAACAAACTATAAAAGTTTTGCCTGTTTGTATCTTTACTGTACACACCAGGCAGCCACCACATTAAAATCTCCCCGTGTGCCATCAAGACATTTCAAACTCACCGGGCGAAAGCCACATGACCTGTGGGGCGTCGTTTACAGCTGGAAAACCTTACTTTGGTTTCCAGCGATATTGATGATCTTACTCCAATGAAAATGCAAAGTGAAATCACCAAATAATTACAAATACCCACTGCAGAGTGTTTGCATGTGATTATGAACCTAAATATTTATACATATTGCTCAGAAGCTAATTTGTACTCTATACACTGTCCCTTAATGCAGCGGTCCCCAACCTTTTTTGTGCCACAGATCAGTTTAATGTCAGACAATATTTTCACAGACCGGCCTTCAAGGCGTCGCTGATAAACACAACAAAAGAAAATGATCCGACCAAGACAAGAACGGTGCTATTTTGTAAATATAATAATTCACTGTGTATTTGTGTAACTTTGTTAGCAGCGTCCTCCTGAAATGCACCAACAGCCTCCTCTCTGGTCGCTATGGTAACGCATAAACGTTCCTTTCAAAATAAGACACGGCTACAAAACAAAGTACATGAAAATATATAGAAAATGAATTCATAACACAAGACCCCGGGAAACAGAGTTAACAATAAAAACCCTGAAAATCGTCAATTTCACACCCGAGCCGGTACCGGTCCATGGCCCGGGGGTTGGGGGCCGCTGCCTTCATACACTGTACAGTTTCACTGTAAGCCTCAAAATAGTTTTCGTAGCTCCACTCTAACATGGCTCAGTGCTTTTCATGTTGTGGCTTATTTAGTGTTTTTAAACGTGACACTTTCAGAATTCAAGTGTGTGAAACCATAAAATATTCATGACTGAATATTTGACAAAAAGTTAATATCCCTTTTCTTTTTTTTTTCATTAAAAGTTTATCATTCAGAAGCTTTCACAGTCCCACCCACCACCTTTTAAAACTGGAAGTGTTGCATCTCGCCAGCAAACAGTGCCGTTCTGTGGGATCCTTTTTAGAAGCTGATATTTTTTGTTAATGGCCTTCAGTGCTGCTAATGAGTATCTTATTCCTTCCAAGAAAATCCGTCCTTGAAGCCAGCATCTCCACATGTCCTGCACTGCCTCTTTTTTTCTTTGGGTTCAGCCTTCTTTGGCTGCTGTTTTAGCTATGTTGCGATCAATAATCCCAAAGCAGAATATTTATTAATTTAGACTCACTTTAGCCCTTAATGCACTAAAGCATCCATACAGATTTTATGGCAGATCTAACTGGCAGAGCAAAGTGAAATCAGAGGCTGCTGCCGGTGGACTTTATCTCGATTGTGCTGGCTTCAGCCTGCCGTCATTCTCGTTGCTGTTAATGGTGACGCGTTTGTTCTCTTATCAGATCATGGACGGACCTGGAGAGGATGACCCCGACCTCGTCCCTGCCACCCACCCTCGTTTTTGCGATGCCATCAAGACGGACGCGGCAGCTTACAACACTCTCTTTACCAGAACATTCCAGAATAAAACCTTCCATGTCTACCGACTCAAGAAGAAACGCAAGAAAAATACGAAGGGCTCATCAGAGCCCAGCGTGACTCAGTAGCAGGACCAGGGCTGCAAGACAACCCCAGCAGAGGCCAGAGGGGAGAGAGGAGGAGAGGATGAAATAAAAGTGCTGAATCCTTGCTGTTCCTCTGTCTCCTCTGTGCACTGCGCCCAGCTGTGATCATGGCCATTATTTCTTCAACACGTGGCTCTTTGGACGTGCTATTAGAACAGCGGGGCCGGTCTGCACTTCGGGTGGAGTGTGCAAATGTAGGATTCCTGCTTCGGGCTGTTCTACGTCCACTCATTCAGCCGCCGTCCACCCCCAAAAAAGTTTAGATGACTAAGTGAAACTTAAAGATTGAAATACAGAGAAGTCGTATGTATTTGCAGCTGAGTTCTTCTTTGCCAATGAAAGTAGGGGCAGAAATCGAAGATTTGTTGAGCTCTTCATTTGTAGGGATTTAAACTGACTTTAAAAAAAACATAAGATCTAAAAGGTTCAGTTTCCACTGTAGTTCAGTTGTTTTAGGAGTAGACATCAGCCGACATTAAGTGTAAATGTCTAGTTTATAAAGTTTCATAAAAAACCTCAAAAATGATACAACTGAAAAGATTAAAGTCAGTTAGGAGATGATTTCTTTTTCAGAACTGACCGACGTGTTGGTTCTTTCAGATGGGCAGCGAGCAGCTCCGGTCAGTATGTTTCAGCCATGTTAGTGTAAAGGAAGCTGGTCATCGGCCTCATTACATGTTCTCATATTAATAATTGAACTGTGCTTGAATTTGATTCATTAAACATCCTGAACATAAAAACATGCTTAAACAGGTTGCCATAGTCCCAGTGGAAACTCGTGCGACTGTTTAATCTTACTGTTACTAGTATTACTTCTAGCATCACTGCTGTCATCCTAAGCTCTTCTACCCACAAGCCTAACAACTACGTGCCAAACCCCAACTTATCCTCACTCTGAACCTACTTTAAGTCTAAAACCAAGTCGTAGCCCTCAAACAGGTCTTTGATCTTCTCTACAAAATGTCTCAAACTAAACACAAACTTAAATTTAGGCTTTAATTTAATTTTTATTTGTGGTCTGTGAGCGTGACTTCAGTCACTGTGATGCAGGTTGGAGAAGCTGTTCTTGAGAAAGCCGCAGTCTGCCTGTTCTGCACAGCTAGCTGTTAGAGACAACCACGCATGCACACACACACACACACACACACACACACACACACACACACACACACACACACACACACACACACACACACACACACACACACACACACACTCTTAGTCAGTGTGTCCTTACAGCTGTCATCTTTATAATTACCTTCCTATGATGTGTCTGGGAGACATTTCTACATGGTAGCTTCAGAATAACCTGGATCACACACTCTTTGAACATACACACTATTTAAATTACTGTCTTATCACCAGAACATCAGTCCCAGGAGAGGCCATGTACCAGATACACAGCGGGTAATGGACTTTGTTAGACCACCTGTTATAAAAACAAAGCACACAAATGTTTTAGAAATCTGTCCAAAAAATGTATTTTTATTTATTAGGCAAATAAACTGTATCCAAATCTGAGCCGAGACACTGGACTTTTCACAGAAGTCTGAACTTCATCAAACATTCAGCCACTAAAATTCTTCTGTAACTTTAATGTGTTATTATTATTTTTTTATTAATCTTTTCTGCCTTTTTGTAAAAGTAAAATTTGAAAATTCATGGATCAAGACAATAACTATATTAAAAGCTTGCGCGTCAGAGCTTGCAGATACTGTCGAATTAACCATTACACAATCATAAAAATGTATTTTGGTAATAACCAATACTCTTTCTTTGGTCTGGCGGTTGTCTAATAAATCTGTTAAGCTGTGTAGCTTCTCTGTTTGCGGGATTTTTGTGGTTTTCTACTCTGATGATCAGTCTGAGAGCTGCTAGCTGATGAGCTCAGTTTAGCTCCCACCCCCTTTCTCTTCATGTTACTGTACCGTGGTATTTTTTTCTCAGGATTGTACATAAAAATAAATGATTGAAATTATTGAAAAGAAGATTTAAGAAAAAGTTTGCTAACTGCCTCGTCAGCTTCCACTAACTTTCAGCATAACATGCCTCTTGCTATAAGAGCAGATCAGTAGAGTTTATGGTGTTACAGAGATAATCATAAGCTGTTGCAGGCTCATTAAATTGACAATTTATTGCTTCTACCATGAATTACTTTAACTGCCAAATTTCTGGTATCCATTATCGGGCCCCTGTACAGCTACTACACAGGTGGACCTGCTGTGGGAAGAGTGCAGTACTGGGCTGTATCCCAATTCAGGGTCTGCAGCCTTAAAGTATGCAGCCTTAACGGTCCTCAAGGGCCACATACTCAAAGACCGCTAAGGCCAGAAGTGCGAGGCTTGTGAAATGGGACGGTCTAGCCTCCGTCGCGCTGCCCAGGTTGCCTAGCAATCGTGATACTAACAGCTGGAAACGTGTCATACAGCTTTGTTTGACAGAAATGAAGGAGAACATATTTTGTACATTTGTTTGTTTCTACACGAGCGCTGTGTGATTTGATAAGTATCTGAGGCTGAGACCATGGGACTGTGAAACATGATTGTTGGGCTTCATTTCTGTACTGAACAGTCATTTAAGATTAGCTAGTAAATAACAATTAGCTAATGTTGCTCATGAGACTAAAGTCATCTCACTTTGGTAATGTAAATATAATTTACATTACCCCCTGAGCCAGGGTCGCCCCTGGCTCAGGGGGTAATGTAAATTATTGGGAAGCGTATCTGTAACCGGAAGGTCGCCGGTTCGATCCCCGGGCTCTCTGTCCTGGCCGTTGTGTCCTTGGGCAAGACACTTTACCCTACCGCCCACTGGTGATGGCCAGAGGGGCCGATGGCGCGATATGGCAGCCTCGCTTCTGTCAGTCTGCCCCAGGGCAGCTGTGGCTACAACCGTAGCTGCCTCCACCAGTGTGTGAATGTGAGAGTGAATGAATAGTGGCATTGTAAAGCGCTTTGGGTGCCTTGAAAAGCGCTATATCAATCCACTCCATTATTATTATTAATATGGCCAATATTAAAGTTATTATTTCAGTCAGTATTAGTTATTACAGCAGTGAATGACTCTGTTTCAAATACTGAGCTTCAGTAAAGATTCAAGCTGCATTTATTTATATTTCCTGTCACCTTAAATCTTCACTCAAAGACAGGTTTCTTTGACACTGTGTATATATAACTGTGTTATATATATGAGGGACAAATATTGTTCTTTCAATATGTTGGCATTACTAAATTTCTCTCAGTGGTTACTTTAAATATCCATAAAATCATCACATTCTCTGTAAGATTAAGGTCGACTATTGAACGGTGCATATTTTAAAGTAAAGGCTTTAAAACCAAGTTAGCACAAACGTCACTAATGTCACATAACTTTGCCGACATGTGGCCAACAGTAACGTTTAAATGTTCTTCGTTATTAAACATTTGCACATAAATAACATAATAATCAGTACTTACTTTTAAAACTCTTTGGCCGCCCCTCCTCCGCCGTTTTTTTTTTTTTTTTTCCCGGCAAAATTATCCACACCCACCGCCGCGATATGCATTCTGGGATATGTTGGGCCACGAAGTCTACACCGCCACATCCTTAAAATTCAGGGAAATGAAGGACGCATTTGAGGGCCGCATTTCGAGCAGCCTTTGAATCGGGACAGCCTTTAAGGCTGCAGACCCTGAATTGGGATACAGCCATCTTTTATATACAGTCTGTGTACCGTTGCCCACAAACAGGAAATGCTGAGAGTTGTTCGTTCAGTGATTGTTTAGTCATACTCTGCTGTAGCCCCACCGAGTAGGTCAGACCACTAGCAGAGCTCAGATGTGGCCCCTCTGTGGTGGGGCACATGTGGCCGCTGTGATAAATGTTACCAGTTACCCCAGAAAAGGAAGGATAATTACGTTAGTTTCGCTTTCTGCCGGCTACTTAAATGTGCTTTTGCTGTAAAACTGAGGTCAGAGTTGGTACCAAGTGGTATTTGTGACGGTGTTGTTGTTGTGATTGCTGTCATGTTTTTTCTCTTTCTGTGATTGTCATCAGCAGCATTCTCAACCTTTTCATTTTTGTCTCTCTGACACACACACACACACACACACACACACACACACACACACACACACACACACACACACACACATATGAATAATGTAAGTAGCGAGGAAATTGCAGCAGCCTGACAACGGGGCTGATTCTGAGCCACAATCCAAAATAGAGAGAGAAAGAGGGGCCAACACTTGCATATCAAACCGAGGCTTTGTGGTTAGACGAGAAAGCGGGGAGGAGGAGAGGGGATGACAGACGATGCTCATGTTTAAACAGCAGCGCAGGAGAAATGAGAGCGCGTGAAAACATGAATTCTCAGTGATCTTCTTCATTTTCTTCTTTCACACCAAAGGCGAGGAGGTGACTGAAAGGCTGGAGCTGCGTAGGTAATTAGTGGTTGGACAATTAGCACCCTCCCTCCGTCCCTTCCCCTTCATCTCAGCTCAGTTTGCCTGCATTTGTACACTTGTTAATAAGGACCTCTGTCTTTGATAATCCACGCTCTCGCAGATGCGTGAGCACTCCTGCACACGGTTGTTGCAGGGCTTTTGAAAACACGGTGTTCGTTAAAGGCGAGGCCTCGTCGTGATGCATATCAATCGGATGAGCGGAACGAGAATGCTTGTTCCTCCCGCCTCCATATTGGATGTTTAATTTAGGCGATGTCTGATTGCTTTATTTGAGAGCGAAGTGATTCCATTAGGTTTGCCTAATAAGAGTCTAATATTTTTTCAGCATTGTTAATTTCCATACATATTGAGTTTAGTAGCAGGCCGCTGCTGACTATGGTTTTCTTAATGAAGAGGCGATGAAGGCGGTCATTAACCTGTACAGTCTGCTGTGGTTTAAAGTGGATGTTCGTGAAATACATGTAAGATGCTCACTAGACGGCTTTGTGCAACTAATGAACTTGTTTGGATCCAGGTTTAGTTTGAACAGTCTGCTTTTGGGACAAACGATCTGAAACCTGGCCTCGGCCCTGAACCGTGATGAGACCGTGAATGTTTGCTGAACAGGTCATGTTAGAGCAGCAGGCGGACAACTTTATTCTTGAAGGTCTTTCCACGTGATTTTAGAAGTCAAAGAACTTTAATCCCAATCTTAAAAAATCAAACGATGTTGGGATTGCTCCCAGATGCAGGATTGGTTTTCATCTATTGGTCTGAAGCTAGATGAGATAAAATTATCATCTGTCGTAGATGAAACCCAAGCAGCACTCGCCTGAATCATAATCGTGCAGATATTTTGGAGCCTGAATGCGATTAGCATCCTTTGGCATTGGTGCTGTGATG
Organism: Maylandia zebra; assembly: GCF_041146795.1. Taxonomy (NCBI): domain Eukaryota; kingdom Metazoa; phylum Chordata; class Actinopteri; order Cichliformes; family Cichlidae; genus Maylandia; species Maylandia zebra. The sequence continues at coordinate 3,971,403 of NC_135167.1, forward strand.
CCACGATGACCCAAGTCACCCAAGGGTTGCTTGTTTGGGATGTTGTGCTATTTTAACCGTTTTATTTCTACATCCATCTCAGTAGTTTTTGGTGTTGAAGCTTCTTAAACAGCCACAAAATGTACAAAATAAATGAAATCTGAACTTTTTCAATCAAAGATGAAATTCAGTGCTGTCAAAAATCTGATCTCCTGGAGCTGCACGTTAAGCCACCTGCTTGTGCAAACTTTGCCCATCTTGGAGCTCACAGTCCAGTTTCTGAGTCCAGCTATTACTTTGACTGTTGCACCAGCTCACCAATGCCAAAGTAAACCTTGTGCACATTAGTTACCTCTTTTTAACTGGTGTAGTCCCAGCAGAGCCAGCTCTACCTTGAACAGAAGTGAAGATCATTTAGCATCATGGGTTCTCACTTTGGGAACTATTGTTGTTTTTGTGGAACCTGTTCTAGATTGAACGCCAGCATCACTTCTGTGAAAGAGAGGTGTGTGCGGCAGCAGCCTCTGGCAGAATTTAACTGACTGAGATGTTAATCTCCTGGCTATGTAATGATGTTGGTTGGGGATTGATCAGAAATGTCTCTGCCTTGCTGGAACCTGAATTAGAACAGTGTGGGAAATAACACTTGACGTGCTTGACCAGGTTAGGCTCTCATACCAAAACCTCAGCCCAGCTGGGAAGCATGGTAGAGGGAGCATCATGGTTTGGGATCGCTTTACCACCTCGGTAGCTGGACATCGAGCAGAGTGTCAGGCAGTTATGAGAGGATGGTTTGATCCCTTTGCCCGCACTCAGGCTTTGATTACTGCTGATTCAGCAAGGACACAGGGCCGCTCTGCTGTTCATGAAGACTCTGGCTGACATTTTCAACCCTTTATCTCCAGTTTGCCTAAGGACACATGCAAACTTTGTCTAAGGCAAGAACCTCCCCTTCATGCAGTATGACATTAAACGTGTCTTGGGTGGAGCAAACAACCCAAAAAGTACAGGAAACAGAAGTTCACATGAAACGAGGAGGAATGAAGTCTGCGCTTTGACACCGAATTAGTTTACTTTTAACGGCTGACATAAAAAGCAGATCTATCGTTTGACCTCTCTTCACCTTTTTTAAATGTTCTTTACAACTAATGAATTTTAAGGTCCAGTCTCATCTTAACATCTTTTAGGATCTTGTCTTAAATAAGTGAAATAACATAAGTTTGGGAATTTTTAAGAAACGTCTTTTGGCTTTGTCAAGTCAACATCACGCGATGTTACAAAGTGTTTTCTATCAGTTTGAGCCCTCGTGAACTCAGGTGATGTCATTTTCAGTTTTTGAGGGTTCAATTTTGGGACTGAGCCGAGTAGATCAACTAAAAGGCTGAAGGAGAGTAGATTTCAGCTTTTGAAAGTCTGAGTCCTGACCTTAATTCAAGTGACGTGCTGCAAGTATGACCTGCACGCAGCATCCAGGACGTACCGATACCCTGGTAGGAGGACTTACTGTGTCTGATGGAGGCTGTTGCTGCTGAAGTCCCTAAAGTCAAGAGTTAACTTGTTTTCCAGCCTTTAGAGTTAGAATTACATTGAATAATCACTATTTGGATGAAGAACTTTTCTTCAGTAATAATTGGAGACATCCTGGTAATCCTAAAGAGTCCTCACATCATCTTCATTTAAAACAACATTGAACTCGTTCATTGTGGAAACAGTTTCTTTGTGTTTATTTGAAAAAAGAAAATACTGTAATATGTATCTGGGTGCCTTTTGGTCATTTTTCCTTTTTGCTTGGTGTTCCTTTAAAAAAAAAAAATCCACTAAAGTGATTCTGTGCTGTCATTTTCTACTGTAAAGCCACAAAAATCATCCAAACTTGTAAATGTTTACTCTGCCGTTAAAAGTCTTTCTCATGCCAGACACAATGCTGGTGGAGGGATACGTGAAGTTTCACATATTATTAGGCAGTGTGTCAATAAAACAATTCCCCCCCCAACAATGCTGTTTCCCTGTCAGTCAAAGCCAGGAATATTTATTTTTCACATTTCAGTTCATCGGTTTCTCTTTACAGACGCAGTCACGATTCAGCACTGGTGCAAATGAATTTATTGAGGGGAGGAAAAAAAAGATCAAAGCAAATACAAAACACTTATAACCGTCAAAAGCTGATCACCATCATGTTGATAAAAATATGTTCGTTTGATTTCTTTTTCCTCTCTGAAGCGGCACATTTTAAATCTATGCTGCTCTTCTTGGCAAAAAAAAAGCAATAATTTGAATGTATCTATCTCTGTACTTACAAATGAGGTAAAAACATTGTTCACAACATGTCTGCACCCAGAACACAACACTGAAGAAGCCGTCGTATGCTACAAATGAATGGTGGGAAGTGAATCTCCGCTCCTTACAGCTGTAGTGAAGCATGAAGTGTTTTCATCCTTGTGTGTGTGGGGCTCAGGCTCGGACGCTCTCCAGAGAGCAACATACAAGCATCACTCTGGAGGAACTCCCCACTGCCTGAAAGATAAGCATGTCTTTTACTTTTAGGCATCATTGACTGGAAATGCCCTTATTTATAAAAGCTGCATTGTTGCCTCCGCTGCTCGGAAAGCGTTTGTCTGAAAAAGAAGCTGCAATCTGGGGATCGACTCCTCTGTCAACTCATTTCTTTTTTGGAAACTCCTCACATTCCTTTGGTTTTTCCAGCATGACAGCGGGCCATCAGCTCCTATTAGGATTAGTGGCCTGACATGTTTTCACACTCTACTACCCTTTGACTGCTCTCTGCCGACAGGCTCAGCTCTGCCAGCGTGAAGACAAATAGAAGGGAAAAAAGGTATGAAGGGAGCGCTGCTGATGCTGCTGCTGCTTCCAGCAGAATCCAGCGGCTGAAACGCCAGAAGAAGCCACGCTGGAACTTTGGGGAGAATCGTAGGTTGTGGGGTCATGTGGGTGGGGGCACACGACTTTTTAAGTTCATCCCATTTGCAGTGCAGCAAACTGTTATGCAGGAAACTGTTGCTTGCAGCATCTCTTCCCTCGGCGGCTCCCCCACAGGGCCGCTGTGCTCCGTGGTGCACTGGTGAGACATCTCTCCACAGGGCTGGGCTCCCTCCGCTTCACTCCCTTCCCTCATTTGCTCTCTGATTCAGCCCCCTACCCTGCAATCCTCTCTCTTGTTTTAAAAATGTGAAAGGAAGTGTGCCCTTTTTAGACTCTCGTTCGCTGCGTTATTATTATTATTTGCCTTTTTGTTCTTTTAAGACAAAGTGTTTAGTTTTTTTGCAGAGGTACTAAGTACTAAGTAGAAAGCTTGATGTCTTGCAGAGAGAGAGAGAGAAGCTGGAGGGATAATTCACAGTTTCGACATTAAAAAAACAAACAAAAGCACAATGACATGTTCCTGCAGCTCTCTTACCCACAATCCTCCTAATGTTTCAGCCAAGAAATATGTGCTAATTTAGCAAGACACAATAGATGGATGCGTGAACTGCATATGGCACAGCTATCACAGCTCACAAGCATATATATATATATTTGTGTATATATATATATATATATATATATATATATTTGTGTGTATATATATTTGTGTATATATATTTGTGTATATATATATATATATATATATATATATATATATATATATATATATATATATATATAATCCTTATAAATATCTCTTACCCTCTTCCCTCCATTTATGTTTATTGAGTAGTCACCTTGAAAGGCAGCTCTGTGTACTTTGTATTCTGCCGAGCATCTGTTAAAATAGTCTCTCGCAGCCGCCACATTTGGTATGCCAGAGGAACAGCGTGCACGGAACAGAGCAACAGAGCGAGCATTTCCTCCCTCCCGCAGTCCACACGTCCACTCGCATTTCTTTGTTACAAAGATGTTTGAATTTTTGTGCACCCTCCCCCGGGTGAGGAGGAACGAGCAGCGGCGGAGCGCAAATGAGAATAGGAAATCAAATGAAGACGCGGGCACGGTACTAAGTAGAAAGCTTGATGTCTTACAACCCATGGAGCGTTGAAACTTGAAACACCCAACCAATACAGAATTACTCAACCTAGCAAAAGACACATTACCAGAAAAAAAAATCTCACCCTGGAAACCAGTGATGGTCGAAGCACTTCTTTTTGTTTTTTTTCTCATACAAACATTGACAGAAGCTGTTTACAGCCAGGCAGCGAGAACACGATGTGTCCACTACAGTGAAACTGCATTGGATGGGCTACTCAGTATGATCCACCTCATCTTCACTGACTTATCGTGTAACAGTGTGAAATACATGACATTTATTTACAGAGCAGCAAGGTGCTAAAAATACATTTAGTGGCATTGAGTTGCTCAGGTATATATATATGTATGTATGTATTAAAAAAATCCTGGCCAAAACATTTTCATATTTTCTGCCTTCAGCTGGCAGCTCATCCACACACGAGGAAATTTGGGGTTTTAGTGTCTGTGACTGGAACAGATTTTTCCGACAGTGAAGCTAAGCTCCATCATGATGAGTAGCCCGAGTGCAGGCTGACGTTCTGAAGCATTTAACCTGACTTGTAGGTTTGATAACGTCTGCTCCTGCAAAATTGCCGTCCAAGGTAGAGTGAGTGCAGAGCGGCAGGCTCTTTTCATTGGGACACTTTCATCTGTCTCTTAGGCCCCCGCTTTGATTGACGGGTCTCATCATCCAGTAAATACAACACAGTTCGTGTCAGCTGTCAGCAAAGTGCTGCGCGTGGAGCGACTCTCTCTGTCGGCCAGTCTCTCGCTTTTCCAGCCTGAGTCGCCGCCAAGCGTCTGCTAATTGATTGTTTTGGGCGGCCCCGTTATCAGGGTCCAATCAGTTTGTGTTGGAGCTCAGAGGTCGCTGGCCTCGGCTCGCTCGTACAGCGCCCGAAGCTTCTCAAAGCGAGGCCCCCACTCCCCGAGCGTCTCCTCCCTCCTCGCCTCCACTCCCCCTTCTCCGCTGCTGCCTCCATCCAGCCCTGCTGAACTGAAGGAGCTGAGGGAGCCGGCAGGCGAGCCCCCACCCTCGGTGGAGAAGACCTGCAGGGAGTCAAAAGGTCCCGTGTCTGGATGCTGGTCAGCATCGCGGATGATCTCGCACAGGTAGCGGGCCAGATCCTGGCTGGAGAAGGACAGGGAACGACGGGCTAGCTGCGAGGGACGGGCCTGGCCCTGGGCCGGCAGCCTGGTGGGGGGGACGTCCCTGCGGAGACTGGTCGTTGTGGTGGCCGTGGAGGAAGTGGAAGCTGCAGAGGGAGGCAAGGTTGTGGAGCTGGTTGTCCGGCTCAGGGGGTCCAGCGGCTGGGAAGAGGGTGGGACGGGGGGCGCCTGGTGGAGGAGGTGATGGTGATGATGATGGTGGGGAGGAGGAGGGTGGTGCAAGGCTCTAGAGCGGCAGTACTGCACTGACTGGGCCGGGCTCGGCTGGAGGGACTTCTGCAGCTCTGCCATGTCGTAGGCATTCTGGTCTCACACACACACATTTACACAAAAGCAGATGAAAAGTCTGAGTTAGCACAGGAGCTGTAAAAACAGAGAGGGACTGATTGTCTGGGGGAGAAAGACGAGGCAGAAAAAAATGAAATGTGACAGTGAGAAAGCAGAAAAATGAAAAGAGAGCAGAAAAACAATCGGCTCGCCCCACAACGTTTACTGTGAATGTTCCACCTATTTAAGTTTCCAATCTGTCTCCATTTACTGTTGCAGAAAACTTGTAATTCGAAATATCTCTGTATGCATGTGAGAGACCAAGAAGAAGAAGAGCAAGATGAGGGACATTTCTCTCCCTCTCTCCACTGCAGACAGCTGCCATTACTTTGTCATGTAGCGCAGCAGCAGCCACTTTGGTACTAATGTGATTCCACCAGAACTGTAACCAGGGTGGCAGAGATGCAAAAAGATGTAGGAGGAGGAGGCGGCGGAAGAAATGATGCACAAGGAGGAGGCGTGGGTCGCTTTGTGAAACTGATTATGTGATGAGTGCTGTTTTTATTCCTCTAGAGCGATTTCAAACAAGACTCCAGAGAATTAACCACAGTGGCTGCTGTGTATAGGGGATCAGTACTGTGTGTGTGTGTGTGTGTGTGTGTGTGTGTGTGTGTGTGTGTTTGTTTGACTGCAGGTAACGGACAGAATCTTGAAGGTTTTGGGGTACTGATAAGGCCAGACAAGGATCTCTATATGAAAGTGTTTTTTCCTCCTCTTTGTGTGTGTTTCAGCAATGATTTCAGCAGCCACATGTGTTTGTTGCGATCAAAGCTGTGATATTATGCAAGCTCTTAAGTACCGTTGAGTGCTTGTGGGTTACATTGGCTGGTGGAGAGGAGATAAGGATTTTGCGTGGGCCTAATTAAAACGCTAGCGCACACACTGCAGGATTTTATTCCAAATTGAATTGACAGAATCCATTATAGAGCTGCTGCCATACATCCACTGCTAAGAATTTCCAAAATAAAAGTCTTTGAAATCAAAATTAAAACATCTCAACTTCAAGCAAGCACGTGGCGATGTAGCAGTTACATACTGAACATCACTTTTAACAGTTGTGTATGTGTGCACAAAGGTTTCTTTCTGATTTGCTTTGATAACTTTCCCAGCAAAGGGTACAGTCTGCATGCATGTGAGCGTGCGAGGGGTGTACCTGGTCCTCCTCCCCACCGCCCTCCTCATCGTAGTTGAGGACGTTCTCCCGGATGTCCTCCCAGCCGTCGTGATGCGCCGTGACGTGGTAAACGCCCTCTTTCAGCCCTTTGTAGGACCTCCAGCGAGTGTAGAGGAAAATGCCCAGTAGCAGCACTGCAGTTGAGACAAGACGGTGTTGAAGGCATTAGCATTACAAATTAAATGATTAAAATCCTTCAATCAAGATATGCCCTCAGAGACAGGCGCTCTTGATGGAGATGGCCTTGAGCATCATTTGAGAAAAGTGCGAGCCGAGACGTGATACGTGTTAGGAATCAAGTGACGCTTCAGAGTTTGATCTAACAAGTGTTCTGCTGCTGGTGTTTAACAAAATATATTTCAAGGACTGGCAAAAATCTCTGTGACAGTCAAAATCTTTCTCAAGATTGGCAAAAATGCCATGAGTGAGTTCGTGCATCCTTGGGAAACCTCGGGGGTGCAGAACAAAGTGAGATTAATGGGTTAGTGAGGTACTTCTTCTCACCTGGCTAGATCACTATAGTTACCTGCTTCAGAGCAGGCTGGATGTTTATCATGATAAAAGCCTGATCTGCTGCTGAAAACAGTGATGAATTTGGCTGTTTGGTTGTTGAACTGTGGCCTTTCCGAGTTCGGGCATTGCATTCTCCTTCTGAAAAATTAGGCATATTTCATGAAAATATTTTCACACGAAAAATGTCTTTAAACAGAAACAAAGGAGGTCACATGACCAACTGAGCTAGAAGGCAGGTCAGCCTCTAGGCTGAGAAACAAACACCTCATAGGTCTTCAGGTGGCGCCTTCATTACAGGCAACAAAACACTACTCTCCGTGTCAACAGGGACGAGACGTTCCAGGTAGAGCTGCAAAGATTAGAGAGCGGCTAAGCGTGATGGACAGACAAATCAAAGTCTGGGTCAAAAAGAACATTTATGAGACGTAGAACAAATAAAAGATGCTGGACACCATCTGCCAAAGAAGTTGATTTGCTCAGAGTGAAAGGGATCTTAACCAAGCGAGGCTGTTTGTTTATCTCTTCATCCATTGGATGGATAACAACGTGGCCTTACTGATTTCCTCATAAAGCTGTTGTAGTAACAGCTGGACTGTACAGTGAGTAAGAAAATACCGTCAGACTAAACCAACACAGGAGGAGCTTTGAGAAGCAGATTACCTTAACAAGGTCCAAGGTAAGCACGGCTGCGATTGCTGAAACTTTGCGATTCTTTGATGAAAAGGTTGAAGGACACAATTTTAATTTCCTCACCAATGTCTTGACCGTATTTTCTATTCGCTGAATGAAATAAAAGTGCAATAGCTGACCTTTTTCCCCCAATGAATGCCGTACTTTATTTCATGGGCACGTTAATTTCATTTTATTTTTTTCTTTAACCACATTTTACAAACTCCCTGATTCTGCACCTCTGAGAAACTGGATCATTACAATCATATCAGTTACAGCGCTGACTCGAAGCGTCGCCTCTATCATGTTAAATAGTTATTAAGTATGAAATTAAACATCATATCAGTGGCTGACACATCTGGCCACAATCAGATTTTCAATTAAAGACTAATAAACATGTGAACCTAATTAAAATGCTAATTTAAAATTATTCACAACCTTTACATCTGCTAGCATCACTGTAGTTAGAGGTAATTATAGCCATGTGACTGACAGGCTTTGTAGACACTGAACATGCTTCGGATTATAGGCGGCTCACTTAGTGCTGACAGTGTTTGACTGTAAACGGCATTAAGAGGGTACTGATACCGGCCTCGATAATGGGAGGGAGGAAAATTAGCCGCCTGATGTCTTATTGGAATTAATTACACTCCCATCATTGACACATTTAACCTTGAAGGGAACCTACTATGCTTTTCTGTCATGATGGGTGCTCGTGAGCTCAGCCTACATAAAAATAATCCACAGACTGTATATAAAAGACAGACGTAATCACACTCACTGGTTTTAGCTTTCTGGTCTCTGGTCATTAGTGTTTTGGAACCAGAATTGATCACATTTAAGGTGTTAACACTGTAACATTTAATGCTGTTACACTGGACATTTTAACATGGCATCCATCCATCCATCCATCTTCATCCGCTTTATCCGGGGCCGGGTCGCGGGGGCAGCAGCCTAAGCAAAGAGGCCCAGACCTCCCTCTCCCCAGCCACCTCCTCCAGCTTATCCGGGGGAACACCAAGGCGTTCCCAGGCCAGCCGAGAGATATAATCTCTCCAGCGTGTCCTGGGTCTGCCCCGGGGCCTCCTCCCGGTGGGACATGCCTGGAACACCTCACCCAGGAGGCGCCCAGGGGGCATCCTTGTCAGATGCCCGAACCACCTCAGCTGGCTCCTTTCGATGTGGAGCAGCAGCGGCTCTACTCTGAGCCCCTCCCGGATGGCCGAACTTCTCACCCTATCTCTAAGGGAGAGGCCAGCCACCCTTCGGAGGAAGCTCATTTCTGCCGCTTGTATCCGCGATCTCGTTCTTTCGGTCACTACCCACAGCTCGTGGCCATAGGTGAGGGTAGGGACGTAGATCGACCGGTAAATTGAGAGCTTCGCTTTTACACTCAGCTCCCTCTTCACCACGACGGACCTGTGCAGCGTCCGCATTACTGCAGCTGCAGCCCCAATCCGTCTGTCGATCTCCGGCTCCCTTCTCCCATCACTCGCGAACAAGACCCCGAGATACTTGAACTCCTCCACTTGGGGCAGGAACTCATCCCCGACCCGGAGTGGGCACTCCACCCTTTTCCGGCTGAGAACCATGGCCTCAGATTTGGAGGTGCTGATCCTCATTCCCGCTGCTTCACACTCGGCTGCGAACCGTTCCAGTGCGAGCTGGAGGCCCTCACCCGATGAAGCCAACAGAACCACATCATCTGCAAAAATCAGAGATGAGATTCTGAGGCCACCAAAGCGAAAGCCCTCCGCCACTTGGCTGCGCCTAGAAATCCTGTCCATAAAAATTATGAACAGAACCGGAGACAAAGGGCAGCCCTGGCGGAGCCCATCACCCACCGGGAACGAGTCCGACTTATTGCCGGCAATGCGAACCAAGCTCTTGCAACGGTTGTATAGGGATCGAATGGCCCGTAGGAATGGGCCAGACACCCCATACTCCCGCAACACCTCCCACAGGACACCCCGAGGGACACGGTCGAATGCCTTCTCCAAGTCCACAAAACACATGTAGACTGGTTGGGCAAACTCCCATGCACCCTCAAGTATCCTCGAGAGGATAAAGAGCTGGTCCAGTGTTCTGCGACCAGGACGATTAACATTTAACATGGCAGCTTATGGGAATTCACTTGCTTGAACAGCCCCTAGTGGCCAATAGAAGAACTGCAGGTGCTGTCAGTTGTTCGTGCCTGTGCTTGAGGTACTGCCTGTAAACCACTGATTGTCAAACTGTGGAGTGGGCCCCAGAGCCACCGCAGTCAGGGTCAGGCTTCCAGTTATCCAATTCAACCTGTCCCAGCTGGTATTGGTGGACCAGTCAGGGTACATCCTGGAATGGGCGCCTGTCTATCACAGGGCCAACACAGTCACATACAGCCTATTTCTAATCACAAATTAACTTAAACAACATTTTTTGGACTGTGTGAGGAGGCCAGAGAGAACCTGCACCGACACAGGAAGAACATCACAACCCCGCCCAGAAAGGTGGATTCCGACCCAGCACCTTGTTGTGAGGTGACGGTCCTGCTATCGTGCTGTAAAATTTGCACTTCTAAATAAATTCAACGTATGCCGCGTTTCACTGTAGACCCTTTTTTCATTGTTGATAATGGATGAAAACTGTGGGCTGTGACCTTTCTCTGGCTTCTGACGAGGAGCATGCCAGAACAAGTTTGAAACTAATGCTGTAAGCCAGAAACACAGGCTTCAAGCTGTCCTAAATATCCCGGGCATGCCTGCCAGATACCATAGCTATGAGAACATCAACCCCACCCACCTGCTGTTTGACCCTTTTGTTTATGAGGGGCAGCCAATTAGCTAGTGGGCTTAAAGGGAGGGGCGCTGAAAGGGCTCGTTTCACGCAGAGAGCGAACTGAGCAGCTTCACCTGGGCCCAGTCAAAGATAAATAAAGATTATTATGAACTGGGTGTCTCTCTCTCACACACACACACACACACACACACACACACACACACACACACACACACTTTCTGCTCAAACAGTCTCTGCGTCTTTCTCACTGTAGTGTTGCTGTGACCTTTTCAAATGTCTAACAAATCCCCCGTATGTTGTCTCATACCTATCACCTCTCGCCTTTGATAATACTACTCTAAGCCTCTCCATAATATTAACCTGCTTTACACCCACACAAACGCTTTAATTTTTTCCCTTTAATTCAGCTGCACTTCCCGCCACTCTCAAATCAAACAACCGAATCAAAACACGTTTCCTGCAAAAGAGGCAACTTGTAGAATCTGGAGTGCAGTGTTTAAATAATATTTAATAATTTACAAGCAGACGTCATTAACTGAGTGAATTACTCACAGAGACATATGCTATCTTCAAATCTGCTTCCCTTTTTTCAAAAGCAGCAGAAAGCTGTGTTTAATCACATTTGAGAACAGCAGCAATCACATACAACAACTGGCAGCATTATAAATACCCAAGCTGCTCAAATCCGATTAATCCGAGGTAAGACACGAGCGTGAAAAATCTGGAATCTTAAACAACTCAAACCCATCTGAACGTGCACGGTCTCTTCTTCTGCATCAACCCCTGCGTTTTAACTCTGAATGTCTTTCTCTTACATCATAACTAAAACCCAGCAGCCACTGCATCATGTAAGCACACCAACAGAAAGCACTCAAACGCTCTGTGAATTGATAACACCCCATTAAACAGCCCACCCTCTGACAACTCTGTAAGAGTAAATTCACTCAGCCAGAAACCAGCTGCACAGTACGAGAGGAAAAATCAATATTCATTTACTGTCATCTTGTCCCCCCTCACCACAACTCCAGCGCCTGGCAGATATATAAGACGAAATTGTTTCAAGAGATTTGCTGTTTAATTTTAAGATGGGCGTTATGGCTTTTAATGGCGAGTGAACAAGAACAAGGGGGAAAGGGGCTAAAAGAAAAAAGACTTTTGTTTCAGGAGAGCCCACGTGTGTCTGACTGCTGCAGTGGCTGCTTTCATGTTCGAGAGACAGTGAACTGGCAAAAACAAGGTCACAGGTTCAGTCCCCCTGCCCTGACTGCAATGAGCCTCATTTACTGTGAGGTGCCCTGAGCTTCCCCAAGACAGAAACAATAAATGAGTCGAAACAATGTGGAGAAGCAGCTGGTCCAGCAGCCCGGAGGTGCCCAGAGCCAATGAGATTACACGGCTGGAGGATTTAAGGCCATTGAGAGGAAAATGCACAATAGCAAGAGCCAGGACAAAATAATAGATAGTGTTTTTAAAGATTTACAATATAAGGGTGCCCTGTGGACTCTGACCACCTGTGGCACAGCAGCACGGTGGAGCTATGTTTCAATTCAATGCAATTTAATTCAATTCTGTTCTATTTATACAGCGTCAAATCAGAGCAACGGTCACTCCGAAGCCTTTATTTTGTAAGATAAAGACTCCACCATAATACATTGAAAAGAGCAAGCACTGGTGACGGTGGGAAGGAAAAACTCCGTTTTTAACAGGAAGAAACCTCTTACAGAACCAGGCTGAACATCTCCCCTTCAAGGTAGACTCCTGCTGCATATTTGCAATGTGTTTGGTGCTGCAGCTTTTTCAGATAGTTCCCTGGAAGTCCTGTTTTGAACACCTGTGCTTTGAGCCCAAAAGCTGAAATGTAACTTTGGGGTAACGGCAAAGTTGCAGGCAGCCAATTCTGAAAGCTGACCTTGTAGTGAGAGATGCTTTTGTTCTTGTGGACCTAAAACATTTACTTTTAATGCACTGAGGGGCCACACAGGGGTGGGCTGTGGAACCCTGATGGCAGGAAGTTTTTGGAAAGAGGAAAAAACATATTTTTGCACAGATGGACATCAGAATTGCAACGTAAAAAGAAAAAAGATGTCCTTTTATAGAATACCATCATGGAAGTAGACCTTTGAAGCCAAACACAAACATTTCCAGGTACAGACGTTTAAACAGGCACTCGTGGCTCAAGAGTTGGGAGTTCACCTTGTAATCGGAAGGTTGCCGGTTCGAGCCCTGGCTTGGACAGTCTCGGTCGTTGTTTCCTTGGGCGAGACACTTCACCCGTTGCCTACTGGTGGTGGTCAGAGGGCCCGGTGGCGCCAGTGTCCGGCAGCCTCGCCTCTGTCAGTGCGCCCCAGGGTGGCTGTGGCTACAATGTAGCTGCCATCACCAGTGTGAATGGGTGGATGACAGGTTGTGTAAAGCGCTTTGGGGTCCATAGGGACTAGTAAAGCGCTATACAAATACAGACCATTTACTCTCTCTGCTGTGCATTTTCCACTTTCCAAGGTTTCACTTCACCGTTTATCACACACACAAAAGCAGAGTCAGTATTGCAGTTAATAAAGATAAATACACCAACTGCAAGGCTGGCATTTTATATATTTTTTTATATAACCAACATTAGTTTGGTAGTAGAAGCAGAATGTAAACAAAGCAGAGCTCATAGATACTTTGACGACAACATCAATCAATATTAATGGGAGCATTTTATAAACGATTGGGACATATGATGGTATTATATCTGTGAAATGACATTTACTTTATACTATGACTAAACACAGCCCTTTATATCTTGAGATACCCTGGGTGTTACAATGTAACGACAGAGGATGCATTTGTGAAGCCCAGAACTACCTAATGCTTCATTATGTAGCCAGGAAATGTTCTGGAAACATTCCTCAAAGATTTTGCTCCACATTAACATGACAGCATCACAAATGTGGCCCAGACCTGTTGGCTGTACTTCCATGATGTGAATCTCCTGCTCCACCACATCCCAAAGGTTCTCCATTCAATTGAGATTTGGCGACTGCAGAGGTCATTTGATAAATGTTGCCTTCCTATTAGCTTAAAGCATTATCCTCTGACATCAACGAGACATTTCCACTCAGAGAACTGCTGCCCACTGGTTATTTTCTTTCTGATATACTCAGAATCTAGCACCAACAACCACACCAAGTTGCCTAAGTCATCTTTTTCCCCTCATTCTGATACTCAGTTTAACCTTGTTGCCTAGATGCTAAAATGCATTGTGTTGCTACCATGAAATGGGTGGATTATATATATATAAATATAGATACAAAATTAAATAGCTGGTGAATGAATGTTGACAGATTGAGCCTGAAAGACAAATTCATGTTGCACAAACCTGTGAAATACAAAAAGAAAACAACCTTGAGCACAGTCCTAAACTTTGTGCTGGGACCAGCTCCCATCGCCTGTGATGATCGTCTGTCAGATGATTTCTCTGCACACGTTAGAGGACCATGCTGAAATTGGCAGTGCATTGGACTGCAAGTGATCCAAGTGTAGTAAGAGAGCTAAACGGGGTCCAGCGTTACAGAAGGAGATGACCTTGAAAAAGAAATTTGCTTGTTATGGTTACTCACAGTGTACTGCCTCTTTTTCCAACCCCCACATTTTCAGAGGCTTTAAGGCTTTTAAACAGTGAGCGGTTAATGAACGACTAGAAATCCAGTTTCACTATGAGTTACACGTACATTTGTGCAGGCTAACCAACGCTTCATTAAGCATTTCTTTTTCCCACAGCACAAAAGAAAAGATGTGACAAAGCACACAAAGAAATGTGATCCTAAGCTGACGTGAGATTGCTGTGCTCCACCGCATGAATCAATATCCTTCGCATTATGGCACAGGCCTATACGAAGAGAAATACAACCTCTATAGACTGAAGCAAATAATCTGGAAATATAAGAGGTGTGTTACTGCTTAGTTTATGATGGTGGAGTTTATGCCTTTATGTTTCTCCTGCTCCCCTCTGCTGAGAAGCAAGTGTGTGTGTGTGTGTGTGTGTGTGTGTGTGTGTGTGTGTGTGTGTGTGTGTGTGTGTGTGTGTGTGTGTGAAGAGGTGGCTGGAGTGAGCTCCACGGGGAGGTGAGCAAGGAAGCTGGAGGTCAGGGTGTACAAGAAGAATCTGCTCTGTTCAAAGTCTTCTCCAGAGGGCAAACAAAGAAATGGAGAATTTGATCGGTATTTCTGACAGTGTGTGTGTGTGTGTGTGTGTGTGTGTGTGTGTGTGTGTGTGTGTGTGTGCTGGAGAAAGTAAAGAGCGAGCCTGAAAAGAAAGATTATGTGTTTATTTGTTTACACTGCCTCCAAGGTCCTGTGCTGTCTTTGACCATCACTCCTTTCTCACTCTCTCTGCTTAACTCTTACTCCTGCCTTCAACTCGCCCTCCCTCCGTCCAAACTCCTCTAACGGTTCTCTTCCTCCACTCAGCCGCTCCACCCCTTCTTTAAAGTTTGTGTCTATTGATTCCATTGGACTTTAACAACAAGCGCTACGTTAGGTCAAACCCTTCAGCTATTTCTGGCTCTTCAACAGACGCCCTGGGCTATTCGCGCACGCTCCTTAAAACCTCGCCTAAACCACTTCACTTCCAGCCCGTCGCTCGCTTCACGATGAGTGTTACAAGCGCTGCTAACAAGTAAATGTCGGGCATAGAGACCCTTAAAACTCGACTTTCTTTATAAGACTGCGTGCAGCGAGGTGGCATGCCGCTACTCTCTGTGATGAGCAGGGATATCCATCGTACCTTCAGCAGTTCAAATGGCACTGAATGAGCGAGTGTGTAATGGGATTTCCAGTCAGACAATCAATATCCGAGCTGCCCTGCAATGAGATCAGTGTCTATGAGAACGTCAACACAGGTCAATAATATAGTATGGATTTTACCTCATCAAACTATAATTCTGCTTACTGGAGCCATCTGTCTCTGTGGGCTTGATCTATCACTACTCTTCTTCTCGCTGCTTTTTTTGTTGTGCTATATTTTAAACAGGATTTTAAGGTCAGTACCAATATGCAGCAGACAACGTCTCTACACATTCACAGGTGCAATGAGTTCTTTTTGTTTTTTCCTCTGGTTCCTGGAGTTAAATGACTACATGTACCGGAAAATGATAGGGTTGAACATTAATAATGGATTCCTTGCAGGCGCTGAATTTCCAGGCACTGTTTGGGAAGCCAAACTGCCCCTCAGTTGTAGTAATACAAATCTTCCCACACTGACTATATTCATGCATAAAAAACTAAGTAAATTGGCCCCCAAAGTTATTCTTATTACTTATTGAATGTAATTCATTTAGCTCACAGGGCAGTAAAGCCCTGCGTGGAAAGTTAATAAAACACTTAATCCAAGGCCAGTATCTGTCCAATGTCTTAGCTTAGTTTTCTGTATTGTTCGCTTTCTCAAGGTAACTGTGCTCAGCGAGTCTTTGTATCTTTTGCACTCTCCACTGCTCTTGTTATTGATCAAAATGTGTCCTTTCTTTAATCCTCCACCTCCTGTTGTAAAAAAAAATTGTGCCAGTGGTGTCATAGAGGTGCAGTCGTATCTCAGCTGCGCTCTGATAAAGATGCGGCTATGAATAGACCCTCACACTGGGACATTTTGGAGCACGGGGTACAAACAGACAGAGAAGCTACAGCGAACGTTTGCTGTGGAGAGGTAAGAATTAAAAATAGATTTTTTTTCTTGCTTCATTCAGTACTTTTAATTCTGTGCGCATTCTGGCGAGTTTTCCAACACATCAGCATGCACCTTGGATCGCTGAACTCTGTTCTTGTTGGGTTGAAGTGTTCACTTTCATCGAGTGTGGAATTTCAGATCATCCGAAGCGGCCTGGGGGGGCGTTCAGATCCACGTACCGTTAAAATATAAATGCAATCAGCGTTTTGTCCACAAACAGTCGGCGCAGACATTAACTGTGAGAATGCACTGCAGATAAACAGGCTGCTAATGATGCGCACTGATAGACAGACACACCTCGTTCTCTACTTATTGCATTCAGAAGAGTTTCGGAAAACTTCACTGGAATACAAGGTCTAGATTTTCAGCAGATATAATTATGGTTAGGTGTCTGCCCAGCAGGGTGACGACAATACCCCATCACCCTTTTATGGCTGAGAGGTAAGAACAATCAAACTAATCCAAATTTGAAAAGATCGTAATCCGGTCTTTAAGTGATGACGTGATGAATCCTGCTTCCGGGCCCAAACTACTCTGCGTTTAATAAGGATGTTGTGTTTTTAACATGTTTTATTGCTTTGCATCTTGTTCTATTTAATCTACAAGCTCCTAAAAACAGTCAGTGATCACTGTCGGCCTCTCTCAGTTTTTATTACCACTGTTTATTTTAAAGCTCAGTTTTTAAAACTAACCTCGTATTGTGGATGGATTATCTCAGTTGTTCTCCTGACTGAAGTTTGGTCCGTTTACAGCATCCTGCTATGCGATTGCATTTGTCCCTAACCATCGGGAACCTTCACGTTAACTTTTATCGAGTGGAAAAAAGTTAGCGTTCATCCTCCAGCTTCACTGTGTTTATGCTATGCTAACATAGCTGTGTTGCTAGCGATCATGTAGCACATCATTATATACCAGCTAGCCCAACTTCAGTAACCCTACAAACGTCACTGCTGTTTAGTTTTCTGTCTTCATTTATGTTGGAAGTGATAGCAGAGCTGTACGTTTGAATTGTTTCAGAAATCTCTCAGTCAGATCATGCTATATTATATTTAGGTGGAAACTAGTGAGCTAACTTCCTGCTAACTTCTAACTCTGTTACATTTAATAAATTGTGTTTTCGTGGATGCCTGGATGTTAAACTTAATTCTTACACCTGGTAATGCAGCAACGCTGATCATTTTGTTACAGATGAAAAAATTTTGACAGTTTTTCAACTCTGTGGCAAAGATTGGGCCCAGACACGGCTAATGACGTCTGACTTAAAGACCAGGTGAAAATTAACAACAGTAAATATTTGAAGTTAAAAGACTGAGACCAACAATAGTCCAGTAAAATCTGTCCATTCCTAAACCTTTCGCTCTCTCTCTCTGATGGGTTTACTTTGGTTTTCGAGCCTAAACATGTTATCCTTCACTTGCATCCAGTGTTGCCAACTTTGTCGCCAAATTTTATCGAATTTTCAGACCCCTTAGCAACTTTTTTTTTTCTAAAAAGCGTCTAGCGACAAATCTGGCGCCTTTTTCTGGTATTATTGGAGACTTATTTATGACGACTTTTTGACGTGAAAGCGCGTATCGCTCTTACTCTCAACAAGCAGCGGTGCTGCCGTGGGCACCTCGCCCGTGCCAAAGCGCTCACAGGCGGAGGATAGTCCTCCCCCAGCTGCTATCAGGGCAGAAGATGTTCACCTATGCGTCCAAACTGCAAATGAATCGCGCATGAGCGAAGCCGCTGCTCCCACACTGACTGTAACGCAGTCAGTACTTCTTTTACTGTTATGTTGTTTTGTGGATCACAAGGTTTAAAACTACTTATAAACACACACACACACACACACACACACACACACACACACAAAGTAACTCCACCACAGTGCCTATATCGGGTCACTTTTGCCGGTCCAAGCCCGGATAGAGGATCAGGGTTGGAATTGTGACATTAAAAAAAACAATAATTGCTAAAAGAAATTTAATTTGTAGTTCTAAATAAATTCTAAATGCATTTAGGACGTTTTTTACTCCCTTTATGTCTCTTCCACGATGTTATTTTTTTCGTCTACAATGTTGGTTACAATTACATTAGCATGACCAATTATGCAAATTAGGCAATGACATCATTTAGCGACTTCTAGCGACTTTTAGGACAGCCAATAGCGATTTTCCTTACTGAGGAGTTGGCAACACTGCTTGCATCAACATCTCACTGCACCTCATTCTGAAATTTCCTGTGAACAGCTACAAAATACAACGTTTGGATTAACTTGTCATGGAATAACAAGGCAACAGAGCTCAATTGGTCATGAAACTGCTGTCAGTCAATTGTCCAATTACTTTAGAGTCTCTGAAAAACAGGGGACTGTGTATGTCTATAATTCCTCAACAGTTAATGCAATACTTTTGTTAAACCCCTTGAATTGAAGCTGAAAGCCTGTACTTCAGTCACATCTTGACTGTTTGATTTAAAACTCAATGCTGTGACATGCAAAGGCACAATTACAGAAACTGCATCATCATTTGCATTTTTGGACCCGAATTTAAATACAGGGTCAGTAAAGTAACATAAAACAAAGCCAGTGAGGATACGCGATACTGCCTCACATAGATGGTTTCTTTTATGCAGTGCTGGGTTGACCCACTTATCTTGGGCAGTGAGTTTTCCTTCAAAACAAAAAACTATAAACAAACAAAGAAAAAGACAAAGAACGCAAACATAAAAAGCCACAAAACAAACATACAAATACCGATCAGCAGTTTATTCTCTGTAGTGCTTTTAATAAATCATCCATCACTTTTGAGTTTTGCAGGAAAGATAAACATAAATAAAAATAAAATGTTATTTTTCAGAAGGACTGAGGGGACTCCGGCTGAGCCTGCTGGTTGAGGCGATGCAGGTTTTAATGGCCCATGTGAGGAGCTGGTTGAGTCCCAGTGAGAAGCAGGTTTAATGGCACTCGTGAGGGACAAAAAGCAGCTCAGGAACATTGTGCTGGCTTTGACTCTAAATGAATTTTAAATTACTTTGCGCACTTTTTTGCCTTGAGGAAATTTCATCATCAAAAAATAAAATAAAAAAATCAGCAGGCAAATTTCCCCTGTGATGGACCGAGTTCAGTGTCGGTCCCCAAAGTATTTGAACAATCATCCAGCTCTACAGGTGACAGCTGCCACTGCTGCCTTAAACAGCACGCTTTAATCTGAAAACTGTTAGCAATGTCGCTACAAAGGTGCACCTATATATCGTCTCCCTCCTGCTTGTGCTGTGTTCTCTCCTCCTTCACTTTCTGCAGGTATATGGAGAACTGCATGTCCTGTACTTATGATGCAACCTGTCGAGCATTTATTGTTGTATTGTTTCTTGTCTCTCTAAGATCTTCTTTTCTGTCTGGTCTTTCTAAGCAGTCACGGCAGATGGCTGCCCTCCCAGAGTCTGCTTCTACCGGAGACGTCCTACTGTTAAAAGGTTCCTTCTGCTCATAGAGAATAGTTATGTCATAGAGGTTTCCATCTAAAATACTGAAAGGTATTTACCTTACTGTGAAAAGTGCCTTGGGATGACAATCATGGTGATTTAGTAATATATACATGTAATTGAAAGTTAATGATTTTGTGTTTTGGGCCAAGGTGCACTTTCAAGTCTTTCTCTTTGAACCTAAATGCCTTCAAGTCGAATTGAAATCATGTTAAGTAATTTTCCACCCTGAAACACTGTCACCATCATTGTATCTTTAATGGCTTTTTATAATATAAAAGCTCCTTTTCATCTCAGATGGCTGGAGGGACGTGTCTGCGTTTGATCCACAGATGCTGGCAGGCTGAGCCCCGGCAGGCAAACAAGAGCAGGTAAACAAACTAGCACTAAAGTCTACATGGAAATGTGCTGTTAACCGTGATATTGAAAAATGAGGGTTACACATGCATCTAACCAGCCAAAGATTAGAGTTGCAGGTAAATCACAATAATCAATTTTTATTGATTATTATTGTTATTTTTTTATTTATTGATCTCTGCAGGGAATCTCATCCTCTGTTTCCAGCTTCCAGGGACCGGCTCCAGGTGTAAGGCAGGAACAAGGACTGAATGATGGGAGAACTAGCCTGGCATGTTCTTTACAGCGGGGGAAACAAAGACCTAAGACTGAAACCATGAACCCTCCACAGCGTCCAGGGTTCATTGCCCACTCTCCATATCTGAATTCCATGAGCCTCATAGACTGCCCTTCCAGTACACATTGTATATATGACCCCACTGCACTACAAGCTTGTTTGTTCTAATTTACATGCCCCAACCTCGCTCCCTCTTTCAAATCATTCACCTCCCATTAGTACACGGTGTTCTGTCTGGTTCTGGAGCTGCACCAGTCCCCTCTGACTCCTTCCTCAAACCACAGCTTACACCATCTGCCATTGTGTGCTAGAAATGCTGTCAATTTCTTGGTCCTGTCCCAGATACATCTGGCTAATAAGCATTCTGTAGTGACGCATGCTGGTTTGATTGAAGTTTGCTCAAAGTGAAAAGAAACCAAACCATCAACTGATTTTGGAACAGAGAAATTAAAGTATATGTGTGAAAATGCATTTAAATGCCATTTAAGGCATTTTTATCTGACATCAGCTGATGACCTAAACAGCTTGTTTTTGTTCGATGGCTTTCTCCAAAAGTTGTAGACCTAAAATGTTACTGCAAGCATAAATGAAGTTGATTGTTTCTCCTCTGGGAGACTTAAAATTTGGGACTCTCCACCAATAGTACTTCTTGGATGAAATGTCTTCAAGAAACCTAAAGAAGTCCAGATGCTTTTCTTTCCAAGCTCCTTAGACTACGCCCAAATGCGTGCACATGGAATTTGCTGCAAAGATCCCTAAAACACAGTCAAGACAACAAATATAAACTAATATGGATGAAACCCCCCCCCAAAACAGTTATCTTGTGACTGTGATGATTTATCTGTGAGGGCACATTTGGTGTTATGGTCTCTAAATAAAACGCCTCATCTAAATATAGTAAATCAAGCTGTAGATTATTGTGATATTTTTGCGAGTGTGTGTTTGTTTGTGGCTTTGAGTTTCAATATGTATTTACATGAAGCTGAATAATACTCAGTGTTCCTGCGTGAGGAGGTGGTAAGACAAAGGGTCATCAACACGCACCTTCAGCACAGACTGCAAGCTCTGCCAATGCATACATGAAACAGTGCAGCGAAGAACGTCTCTGTCACACTAATTAGCCTTAATTTACATCATTTAGATGGATCGGAAAATCCATCTCTACATGATTTAAGTAGGTGCTCGTGCTATTTCAGTGGGATATTCTATGGCATATAAAGACATATCTGGTGGTGCGTTCAATAAAAAGCAGTCCATGCTGTGTTTAGGGAAGATTAAGAGAGTCTGCATCTGTGCTGTCAGACCACTGCTGTGTGGGGCACTTAGACGATAGATTGGTTTATTATTTAAGACAAAATAACTATTTGGCTTTTGAGCATTGAGCAGTATTGTCTGATTATTTATCTATTTTTTTGTAAGCATACATTTGGTCTTGATGTTGCTATTTTATCCACACACGATGAAACTAGTGCACTGGAGCAGGAGCAACCTCCCAGCGTAAAACCATCTGCCCCCTTATACTGCTGCAAATGTCCTAGAACCAATCTGCTGTGGCCCAGTAAAGAGTTCAGTTTGAGTTTTGACATGGATTGAAGAATGTATTTTTGTGGCATGCTGTGAACATGGATTGGCTCTGTGTGTGAAAACAAAATAAATATTTATGAAACCGGTTCTCCAACCTTTTCTGGCTTTCCCCACCTCAGAATCTGAAGCTTTAGTCAATAATCAACACTGAATGTTGCTTAAATAAACATGAGTGTGACTGCACCACTAAATTCTGGCTTATTCATTTTCCCTAAACATCAAAAAACTCCACGACCCAGCACTGGGGCCCACACCACAGTCTGAAAACCGCTCATCTATGACAATAACACCACCTGACAATGATGAACAGATTCACCATAATACAAAAATATCACATTCAATGCTAAAAAATAGCCACTGGAGTTTAAAGAGGAACTCTTGACCTTTGGGACATACTTTGTGTACTTTCAGACTATGTTCATTTTATAATAAACACTTATTTTTAGCATGTGCATGGTATCACTTCTAAGCCTAAAACATACTGAAAATATTCAGAGAGTATTAAAAATAGGTATTCTAATAAAAAGTAATACAATTTGTACATTTACCATGCAGCAGCATGGTAATGGAAGTATTAACCCTACCATAGAACCAAGTCCACCAGAGCTTATATTATATTTTTACATGCCGTAGTGCCATTTTTGGGAGCATTTCAAGTAGATATACATCAATACAACCATTATAGCCCAAATTTTTATAATATGTCTGCATTAAGTGCATAGTAATTACATAAATTGCAAAAAAGTGCAATAAACTACAAACAAATTGAAAATCGTTTTTGTTTTTTTTACATATATTTCTAGTTAGAGAAATTTAAAGAGGCTTATCCCTCAAAACTGTAAATACAAAAAAGTTGCACAAAATAGTTTCCCACCACAGGAAATTTATTTTGAGCGTCTTCATAGTTTTATTTTTGAAATACACCAATTTTTATACACTGCAGGAAAAACGAAAATAAATATTATAATGCAAATTTGCAAAATAACAGCATATGCATCAAAATAAACTATTTCCAGCAGTGCAATATGAGTCCTAAGCATCCCAGAAACGACACAGAAAGTCATAAAGTCAAAGATAACTTTTAAAAACACCAGTATAGGCTCATGAGGCCCTGATGGTAAAAAACTACATTTCCGCGAAAACGACGTCACTTCCGGTTTTGGGCAGGTAATGGCGGACATGCGAAAGTTCGCTCTGACGTCTATTCCAACGTAGGAAGTGTTACAAACAGCTGATCGGATTGGCAAAGCGTGTTTCTGGAATATTATGTTTTTGTTGCTGCAAGTGCTTTTTATGCAGTTTTTGCAAAGCTATATGTGGAAGGAAACTGTGACTTAGGACAAGCTGATGGCATAAGATGTAAGTACAACTCCTCCAGTTTCATATGCAAAAAAAAATTATTGCGCTAGCTTACGTGGTTGCAGTGCTACCGGGATTTTAAAATAGTTACGCAAAACGGAGCGTGCCCGCTCCGACTGGCTTTAAAGGGTTAATTAGTTCATATAAGACAGTGTAGCAAATTTAATACACAATAAAACCCCAAACTCTGATTCGAGTAAAGGACTTCATGTCCAGGTGGATTTTTATGGCTAGCAATGCATCTGTATAATAGTAACTCATTTCATTTGACAAGGATAAAACCAGAGTCCTCCTGAGGCAAATTGAATAGATTGCACTTAGTTGTCAAAGGCCCACATCTGTGTATCTAACACCCCACAATTCACAGTGGATGTCAAAACAAGCGCCAAGCCATAAATTCATGGAAACTCATCTGTGATTTTTTTAAAAAGGGGAAAGAAGTAGATCTGAGGAGTGCTGGAGTGTTTCAGAGAAAAGGGAATTTGGAACCACCAGGACTTTTCCGAGAGTTGGTTGTTCAGCCAAAAGTAACTGACTCAGTAGCAGTCCTTCAATCAGACACTTAGAGTAGAGTGGCTAGATGGAAGCCACTCCTGAGTAAAAGACACACGACAGCTCGCCTAAAGTTTGCCAGACTGCATTTAAAGGACTCTGAAAGCATAAGAAAAAAAAAGTCTGATGAAACAAAAGGTCTGGTCTGATGAGAAAAAAATTGAACGCTTCGGGCAGAACTCCAGGTACTCAACATTCGCGTTCCAGCCAGCCACAGCAAAACACCATTATTAAGCCTCCAGACGACACTACAGTGGTTGGACTGAGTCTCCCTACAGGGTGGAGGTCTGTAAACTAACAGCATGGTGCTGCTACTACAGCCTGGTACTCAACCCCTCAGAACATCAGAGGGCAAGATCAGGAACCCATTCCATTATTCATCGACAGATACAGAGCGGATCGAGCACCCAGCTTTAAGTTCGCAGGAAGCCAGAGTATCACCTCAGGTGAAAAAGGCAGAGGAGGGTCTAATTCCCAAGAATGCTCAGCAGCTCCTCTGCTGTATCATAGAAAAATAAAAACACATTAAAGCATTTCTGTAGAGCTCTAATGGCAGCTAACAGATTCTTCCAATCTAATATAAAGAACTTGAAAGGATCTGCCAAGAAAAAAATGGCAAAAGCAGCCTAATTTAAGAGAGTTTCAAATGACCTGAAGCTGCATGTGCTTCCCTGGGATTTCTACAAACCTCTGAGAGAAGGGTGTAAACAATAAACGATAAACTTCAGTTTTTAAGATTTGTTTTAAAAACAATACTCAGTTATGGAGTCTTAGCCCCGAACCGAGCACGTGTCTCAGACCTGCTGCTATCATCCACAGACGTCTGTATTGTTCATTAGTATATTTGTCATAGTAGCTGCTGTATTGCTGATTGGCTAATAGAATTAAATGTATGTTGGTATCACTACAACTACGACTGTGTAAACACAGTCGCCCCCTGCTGGCCAGCGGAAAGAATGCAGATTTAAGGCACTGGTTTTTTCAGAGCTGGAAGCAATGTCCAAATAAAAATACAAATTTACAGCAAAAATAAAGACGTTTAAAGGCAATTTTAAAAATAATAGAAAACGGGGTTTGATTAATTGTACTAACAGAGAAGACAGAAATTCAGTTAAATTCAATTTTATTTATATAGCGCCAAATCACAACAACAGTCGCCTCAAGGTGCTTTATACTGTAAGATAGACCCTACAATAACACATACAGAGAAAAACCAACAATCATATGACCCCCCATGAGCAAGCACTTTGGCAACAGTGGGAAGGAAAAACTCCCTTTTAACAGGAAGAAACCTCCGGCAGAACCAGGCTCTGAGTGTGACATTCTAGTCTTTAACTATTCTGTTACTTAGAGCTAATTATCATGTATATGCATCAGTGCGTTGCACCTGATTGCTAGTATTGGTTGATAAGTCCCTTCTGGTTCCACAAACAAAAACATGGTGGCAGCATGTCTGTGTAGATTCGCAATCATCCAAGTCACAGTAGTCCTGAAAACCTAAAAAGAAGGTAACTGAATTTCTTTAGATTAACATGGTGGAAAAAATGTAACGCTGAATCTTCCCAAGGTTTAAAGATAATAGCCATCATCGCTTTACAAACCATGCTGTCTATGTCCATCTTTTACATAGAGCCTACGTTATTGATGTTCTGACATGACTGTTTAAAAAAGATAAGTTTGCATTTGACTGCTTTTCTGTAGTCAAATGCAAACTTATCTATCTTTCGAATATTTATTGTTGTACAATCTACTGTACAATATAAAGCACCTTGAGGCGACTGTTGTTGTGATTTGGCGCTATATAAATAAAATTGAATTGAATTGAATGAATGAAACAGTAAAAGTAGCATTACTGTCGTTTACCCTGAGCAGCTCTTTGTTGCTATAAAAAGTCCTTTATGTTTTTTTTCCAAAGGAAAAAACTTGGAATGAGTTAAAGAGAAAAAGTGTTCAGAAAAACAAGCAAGTATTGGATGTCAGTGTCAAGCCAGCAATAATAAGCCAAGTTAATAATGCAATAACAACATAATCCTGAGAGAAAAACAGCTGCTGAAACACAACATGAGGGCATAGAGGTGCGTGCAAAGAAAGGATGATATCTACGCAAAGCTCCACGCACGTAAAAGCCCGAAGAAGCAAAAAGAATAAATTAATTTGCATTGCGCTGTGCAGAATCAGTATTCCAGCTACATGATACATTCAGAGGACTATGCCATTAATCATTAAAATACTCAAGAGATTGCCAGTTGGACTTTGACTCGGTTTGGAGCCGTGCTGACATTTCTGAACTAGAAACTTTGCTCTGAACTCAGAACCCCCGAGGAGCACCCCGGGGACTGACTGTGTCAGTGCTGCTGGTCTCTCAGTCCAATCAGTGGAGGAGAAACATGACTCCTCAAAGACTGCTCCATGGATGTTCAAGCTAAAAATATCATTTCAATGTTTTAATGACATCAGGAATCGTCCTAACATCTAGCCCTTGTGACCACATTAGGTTTTGCATTGTTCATGCAATGAGGTCATGCATTATTTCATCTTCATGAGGTTTTGCATGAATGTATCATTTCTTTCATGATGAAATCAGGCACAAAATCATGCATTTCCTTACATATAAATGATGCTAAAAATTCAAGTGGATTTACATCCATTATTTTTTTTTCCACAGGTCATGATGAGTCACTGGTCTATTTTTCTACAGAGAGATGAACGAAGAAAAACCCAGCTGAAGTTTTAATAATGAAGCTGGTTTCCAGCTGGTAATCCAGCTGTTTATATCAAAATGACCTGATCTGTTTTTACTGTGATATAAAACAAATGATATTTACTTGAAATTTTAAGTTAATAAGTATTAGCAGATTTTTTTTTGTAAAATACTGACTTTCTGTACTCACATTTCCTTCATCATATGAATAGGTAACAATAACTTAAATAACTACTTGTAGAAGAGCATCTCTGAACGCACAGTACGCTGAACCGGATGGGTCAGAGAAGCAGGAGACCACACTGGATCCTGTCAGCTAACATGGGCTCACCAGAAACTAGACAACAGAAAATTAGCCTGGCCTGGTCTCAGCAGTCTTGATTTCTGCTGTGATATCAGGATAGTAGCAAATTTGGGATGTGGTAGAACAGGAGATTCACATCATGGATGTGCAGCTAACATGCTATCAAATCAATATGGACCAAAATCTCTTTTTCTCCAGCACCTTGTTGAAATTATGCCATGAAAATTCAGGCAAAATCCAACCAAATACCAGCAGCTGCTGGCGAGTGTATGCTGTTAAGATAAGGGTTCATTAGAAATTCTAAAGCACGGTTGTTAGCACTGTTGCTGCACAGCAAGAAGGTCCCGAGTTCAATTCCACCATCAGGGGTCTTTCTGTGTGGAGTTTGCATGTTCTCCCCATGTTTGCGTGGGTTCTCCCCAGGTACTCCAGCTTCCTCCCACAGGCCAACGACATGCAGTTAGTGGGAATAGGTTAATTGATCAATCCAAATTGCCCATAGGTGTGAATGCGGGAGTGAATGTGAGTGTGAATAGTTGTTTGTCTCTGTGTGTACCCTGTCTCTCGCCCTATGACAGCTGGGATGGGCTCCAGCGCCTCCCGCGACCCTGAAAAAGGATAAGCAGAAGCGAATGGATGGATGGAGAAATTCTAAAGTGGCTGTGACTAATATAATCTGCTATTACACATCTCTAACCCTACACTGACCTCAAGGCTTTATAACAGGACTTTACTAATGGGTTTGTTTTAGCCTAAACCATTTTTCCAAACTTTTGCAGGTTAAACCAGTCAAACAGGAAATAAAAGGAAGCCTTTAAAATGTTCCCAGTCAATCCTCCAATAGCAGCCTCTCAGTCAAGTGTGTTTCTGACACCACCGCCTCTTGAAAATTGATAGCAATCTAGCAAACAGCTGTTGAAATGTCTCATTCGAACTACAAATGTCAACTTGGTACAAATGGAAAGTAAAGTCAAGGATCACCCCACTTATTAAAGATTCATCCTCCAAGTATCACACACGTTAAAATGACTTATGTGCTGGAGGTGCTAGAATACACACACACACACACACCCCACCAACTATGAAGCCTTCATGTTGTAGGAACCTCAGTACCAGCAGACAAGGGAAAGCTCATAGCTGACCATATCAAACCACACAACAGATCAGGATCAAAGGGAATGAGCGAATATGAACGTTTTTGGGAGTAGAATTTGTCTTTAATCTTCACCAATCACAACATTCTCAGAGAACTGCTTTTGAGAGTTGCTGCCCTTCTTTTGTTCTTGCTATTCAAACATTTGGAGTGTGCACAAGAAATATTTGATGAAGGCTTAAAAAAAAAAAGAAAAAAAGAAGTCTCTCTCGTCGCTACTTAAATTTCAGAGTGAGGAATGCTTGACCAATCGAGCGCAGGATGCTCTACCGACTGAAATTACTACCAAAGCCCCCGGAGCATTGATCTCAATTTCTGCAGGTTTGGGTAAACAGCACCTTATACGCCTACAAATCAAGTAATTAACACTTAAAACAGCGCTGAGCCTCAACAGGATCAAGGTTGGATGTCGCATTTAATATAAGCCCGGAGCCAAATTTGAAGGAAGATGTTGGAATGGAGGAGAAAAGAAAAGGAGAAATGATCATTTGAGTGTCTGGCTGGTCTCCGGGTGTGAAAGAGGTGCCCTGTGAATCACCAATGAGACAATCAGACATGGCCAGCAGCAGTGTGACACCAACACCATCTTCCTCACCACACATCTCCCACTTTTTCTTTCTCTCGCCGTGCTGCGCGCAGCCTCGGCTGTGCTATCTATTCAGCTCCCTCTTGTTTTCTTTTGGTATTGTGTGTCGTCCTGTTTTATTTTGCACTCCTCTGATCTGCTTTCTCTTCTTGGGCTGTGCTCGTCTCATACTGCTCTTTACTGTTCTGTTGTATTGTCCTCAATTAAACAACGGGAACATGTCATTGTACTGACAGCTCTCTGAGTACGACTGAGCCCGAGGCGCTTTCTCAGCAGAGGATCCTTCAGGGACTGGAATACAAAGCTAAAAGGTACAGGTGGATGAATATTCAACAAGCAAAAACATAAAGGAAAGAAAGAAAAATGTGGATTTTAACAACAGAAAATCAAACACCAGAATGTTTCAGTTGATCCGCTCACAGGCGAGACAAAGGGCTGCTATACAGCTTTACCTTTGAAATTTACTGCCTAAAGTCCAACCCAAAGACTCCATCCCACAGCCCCCCTCCCTCACCACCATCCTGTCACATTCAACACTTCAGGTGAGGAACGAGCTGCCAAAGATCGAGGTGCGAAAGGCTTCAGGTCCTGATGGCATCAGCCTCCGGAGGTGCTGCACAGACCAACTGTGTGGCATCATGGGATACATGTTCCCTGAAGCCTGAAGCTACTTTCCCCAGCCTGAAGCTGGGGAAAGTAGCACAGCTGTGGAAGACCTCCGGTGTGGTACCAGTGCAATAGACTACACATCCAAAGGACCTCATCAGCTACAGGCCGGTAGCACTGATCGTGCATCTCAAAGACCCTTGAGAGGCAGTTCCTAAAATATCGCACCCTGTTTAGCTCTTCATTGGATCAGTTGCAGTTTGCCTACCAGCCTGGCATCAGGGTGGATGATGCCATCATCTACCTCCTGCACCAAGCTCTGACCCACCCGGAGAAGCCTGGAAGATTTCTCCAGTGCTTTTAACACCATCCGACCTCTGAGGGACAAGCTGGAGCTGTCAGGAGTGGACCACCACCTGTCCTAGTGGATACTGGACTACCTCACTGGTCGCCCACAGTAGATGAGGACACCCTCTACACCTCAGACTTCTCCATCAACTACCCAGGCTGCCATCTACAAAGGTTCTCTGATGACTCTCCCATCGCTAGCCTCATTAGGGTGAAGATATATCAGAGTACAGACAGTGGATTCAGGACTTTGTGGACTGGTGCCAGTGGAACCATCTCCTGATCAGACTCTGAGGAGACTGAGATCTTTTGGAGTGGCAGCCATCTCTAATGGTGTTGTCTGTTGGAACAGCAGCTAATCTATTGCTGAAAGGAAGCTGAAGCGGTTGGATAAGCTGATCAGGAAGGCCAGCTCTGTTTTAAGGTGGTAGGAGACAGAAGAACTCTGCATCACTCTTGGACAATGACTTTATGCCATGCATGAAGAACAAAGGAGCGATATCGGAGGTCACCACATGATCCAGTAGCTTGTAAGACCACCTTTAACACCAATAACTTCAAGTAACAGTACGGGAGTTTTTCCCCTGGTAACCCTTCCAACCAAGCCCTGCTTACTCAGTCCAACAGCTTTAACATTTAACATGCTAACTGTGGACTGTAGAGTCTGGGATGCAGCTCTTGGGCTTTTTGCAGTTTCTCTGAGTGTTGCCCAGTCTGACCTTGGGGAGACCGACCACTTCTGGGAAGTTTGCATCATTGTATTAACACACACCAGAAAGCTCCAGAGCCACAAACTGACATAACTACACTTTTATAGAGGTGCCGACACGTGCTAATGATCCATTAAAGAAGTGTTTGATTAGCAGAACCTGGCTGCTCTTTAACCTCTTAAAAATATTAAGAATGTACTTAATTTACAGGACTACATTATATATATATATGCACTGTGTATAGTACAGTTTTACATAGCAGTACAAACAGTTACTGTATAGGGATTCAGGTTGATGTAATTTAATGTGCTGAAAGGAGATCCCTGGATTTGGATCATTTACTCTGCTAATGCAGTGAGGCATCCTGTTAATCCAATGTTTCACTGAAGCCCTCCATCTACCTTTTAAAACGTATACAAACCAGATCATAATAGCTAATCTCGCTCACAATCCATCACAATTTACAGGCTACTGTAATATGTAAAGCACAGAGGGGTCGGCTGTACTGCACAAACTAATGAGAATTAACATCCATTGAGACATCAGAGAGGCTCACAGTCATATCCAGGACAACTTGATCCCATTTACCACCAAACAAAAGTGTTTGAGTTCAGAAGCATCGTGGTCAGCTGTAACCATGGTCATAAAAAGCATTGGGCATGTTGACATAATGGTGGTAGTAAGGAACCAACTAAGCTTTCCTAATGTGGGAGTCAACCAGTAAGACCACTCCCTCCACCATCATGACACACAAGATTATGACCATCATCGTCATCATAACAGGATAACCTAGGTACACAGATTAGTCCATGCAAACACTCATTTCATGAAAATCATAATCCGAACCAACACTTTGAGCAGCAGTTTTTGCAAAAAGGGAACGGTGACCATAAAATGACCATATATTCCTGTGACCTTGACCACAATTGTGTACAATTTTGATTAAATCTGACCAACACTGTAGGAGTAGCAAATCTTGTGAACTGAACGAACAGAGAGATGAATGAACAAACAGGCAACGGACGCCACAAGCTTCGGTCAGATGAGCTAAATAACTGAACTGTAATTACATCTGCAGATAAAGAAGATAAGCCTAAATAGGATTTGTCATGTTACACATACACAGTTACAAGCTTGGACGTCTTTTTGTTAACCAAAAGTTCAGAACACACACTTTTCTAAACAGTTTTTTCTACTCTTATCTGTATGATGTCAATGAGAGCAGATATCCTCATGCACTCATGAAACAAGCAGGATTCACAGAGGACCTACATTAAAAAATTTTTTTTTCTTTTTTTCTGAACTATGAATGTAAAGCTACTTTAGTACAGTCTGAGAATAAATATGGCATCATGGGGGAGTATAAAAGGTCCTGCTCCAAGCTTTGGAATAACCTTCATTAGGAAGGGAGAGATGTGATATTAAAAAGCTTTCACAGACGTTCTTAAGATTTAGGTCAGCGAGGATCTCAATGTACCCTCAACTCTGTACAACAGATCAAACGAAGTAAACGAGCAGAATCATGCAGAATCTGAATAATCATTAAAAAGAATTCCCATCTGGTAAAATTCACACAAATAACTTGAGAAGTCTGATTAATAACTGCCTGAAAACTTCAGTGCAAGACTTGGAAACTTCTTGAGATCACGTCTGCAGAAACATTCATTCTTGATTAGCTGTCGTACAACTTCATTTTTGTTTGTTAGAGTATATTAAATCACGCAGTAAGTATTAGTTGCTTTACATGTAGAGTGACATAAAAAGTTATTTTAGAGTTACTGACCTCATGAAAATCAGGCTGTCATTTTGAAAACACTGATCGATAAAACGGAGCGCACCATCTTTGTGGGGTCTCTGTTTGTTTCCACACTAGACTTATAAACACATTAACTCCCACATAATAAAAAAAACGCCCTTGATTAGCTAATTACAAACACCTGGCGCTCTACCGTCGTACCACTTTAGAGTGCACGAACTTTATGAATGAAAGCTTCAATTTTTTCAAGTGTCAGTTTCAAATCTATCGTGCACTCCACTGTCACATAATAGTAATTTTGTACTCATCAGTACTTTAATGAAAATTGCAGCATTTGTCAGCCTGCACACGAAGCAGATTCACCTCCGTGCTCCTCCCGCCTCGCTGCAGTGCGTTCACGATAACACTGCCCATGGCTGCATCAATACAGAGTTATAGCTTTAAACATTATATTAAGCATCATTATTGTTTCCAAATTGCTTATAGTTAGGATGGGAAGTATTGCCGTAGAAACACGACAGTAATACAGTCTGACAGATGTGCGTAACAGGCAGTACATTTACAGGACTTACCCAGTAAGGCCATGAAGCAGATACAGATGGCAAAGAGGGAGCTGAAGCTGAGGCCCACGTCCTCCCTGTATATGGCCAGTGTCGTCTCACAGCGGTGTCCTCGGTAACCCTCCGGGCAGTGGCAGGTGAATTTGGAGGGCGACTGGGCCACGCAGGTCCCGCGGTGACAGGGCCGCATAGCACAAAGGGTGTACACGCAAGACTTTTTGGTCCCGTTTACACTGATCATGTGACCAGGAGGACATCTGCAAAAGACAAGAGTTGGATAGAGACAGCAGGCGGTCAGGAACAGAGAAAACAAGCAAAAAAACCCACCTGTATATTTCATGTAGATTAACATTAGACATGTTCGTGACATTTGATAAGGTGAACAACATGAGAATAAAAAGAGAACTGTTACTGTTACCTCATCAGAATATACACTCCTCTTATATTATGTAGCTGTGAAAGTCAAACGTGACAGTGTGGCGAGTTCACAATAACTGGTGAGCCAAAAGCTCAGGTTTCAGAACATTTTTTCTCCATTGGTGGATCTGTAGACCTTTGTGACATCACAGAGCGAGGCTGAAATGCTGCAGTATTAACACACTTGTTCCTCTCTGTCAGTTCTCTGATGTCCTGACCTCAGGGAAGAGGAAACAACGGCAGCATGAACGCTCTGCTTCAGCTATTATTCTGAAATCGAGGGCGATAAGACAGGACAAGGCACCGGAAGACTGGGAATTTTAGGAATGTGTGCAAATACTTAAAACTATAAATAAATGCATGTAGCGCAATTATTGTATTCAAATGATGTTTCTCTAAAACATACTTGAGCAAAGAAAGTGTGCAATAAAATAGTTGAACAAATGCAATTGACTAAAAAGTTACTGAAGTAAGCTGGCTTGTCATTATCTCCCTCTGGTCTTAACGGAGTTATTTACTACTTTAATAGGTGATCTTACACAGATGTACACTTGAACAGAGAACTGGACTGCAGGGGATGAAAGTGCTGACAGTGGCACTGGCAGTAACTAGGATGGTTTTATGCAGACAGGGGCACATTTTCTGCCTCACTTCAGAAAGCACTACTATAATTAAAAGCTCATTTGGGTGTAACAGTTCAAACAAACATTTTATGAGCCCATTAATTCACCATCCCATTCAAAGTCTATGGAAAAGCTCCAGGCTGAACATTTTGATGACATCAGAGTCGTACCTCTGCTCTCCGCAGATATGCTCGTCCTTATAAATATTGACTTAACTTTACTATGAAAGGAGCGGCGCTAAATCCAAATTGGTGCTGTAATTCATCTCGTAACTGCTCTTTCTCAGCTACAGAAACTAACCCAGACGAGGCAGTAAAGGGTTAATTTCCTGTATCTTCTCCCAGAATCTGTCTCTGAATTATGTTCTTATCTGCTTAGCTATTTAAACTCACTGTGTGGGTGAGAGTCTCAGGAAATCTCAACGTTCGTTTTTAATGCAATTCCTTGAGGACACAGTTCGATTCAAAATCCATTTTTGATTCGATATGAAAGAAAGGCAGGAACTGTGCTTTGGCTTTTATTTTAGTACATTGTGTACCAACACCTTTGATTCCTTCTGTCATGAAATATAAGAATTCAGACCAAGAGAAAACAGTGGGGAGAAGACGTGTGAGAACAAGCAGGCTTTCATTTCACCCAGTCATTTATTTAAAGGCATTAACTTAGAGCGTTACCAAAGCACAAGGTTATGAGATCAAAGGCAAACTTCTAGACCAACATCATGGGCTAATTTTTTGGTAAACAATGGACGTTTATGTGTGTGATTGTACTAAGAAGTAAATAAGGCCGAGCTCTCTGTGGTGTTGTTGCTGCTGTGCTGTTTCCAGCAGTGAAGAAAAGACTCTCTAACATCTGCAGCACCTTTGAAATGAAAAAAGCTGAAATAAGTTTATTTTCTTCAACCAAAAGTTGGTAGATTATTATTTTTTTGTTGGCTTCAGTGTGAAGGTGGCGGTCAGTCAAAACCGTTCAGCTTATGACGAAACGAAATGAAAACGTTTAATGTAAAAATCTCATTTAATCGAGACAGTTAAGACGTTGGACATCCTCTGTCCTCCAGTGCCACACGCTTGCTTGGCGAGAAAAAGGTTGCTTGTTTAATTCCAGGCAAAGACCCGAATTCTCTTTGTCAGGAAGGGCATCCGGCATGAAACCCTGCAGGGTCAAACATGGGGAGCTAACAGATGTGGCTTTTAAAAGAAGCTTTTTCATTGGGCCAGCTGATGTGGAGGTTTTCCAGGCATGCCCAACTGGGTCTTACCCCAGGGTAGACAGGGAACTTGTGGTGAATATACATCTATGAGCTGGGCGTCAGGATTCCCAAGGAGTAACTGGGAAAACCTGCTGGGGATAAGAATATCTGGAATACCTGCATGGGCCATGGTTTACACATATACTTTACCATTAATCGTTTGGTTAAATGCCCCAGACAACTTAATAACTTAACTAACTACTATTTGTGAACCAGGTGATCGCTGGGTGTGGTGTCAGTCTCGTCACCGTTTGGTTAATTTTTAGAAATTCTTTATTTTCAGACAGCAGTTTATGTTCACAGGACAAATATCAGAACAGATACGATGTTCTAATTTGTGTTACGACTCGGCTCAAAAGCCGCAACATAAAAAAGGAGATGAATACCAGAGTGTTAGTGAGAAGAGGTTTGGCTAAAATAGCTGGTGCCACCAAGGCAAAGACTAGTGAGCTTCTCGAAAGCCCGCCTCTGGTATGCTTCTATCCACACCTGACTGGGTGTGGCCAATTAGCAACAGGTGACCACACTGTGGAGATTAGGGGCTGCAGAGGGGCGTAACGTTTGTCTTTAACATGAAGGACTGCTGTTGACGAGGGGCACATTTTTCTTAATCCTAATCAAGCATAAAGTAAAAATACAAAAACCAGCGATTTGTGCCACGGTCCCCTTCTAATCTTCTAAAGTGGACTTGGTAGGTTTCTAATTTTCTCTGGCTAATAAAACCACAAGCAGTGAGCAAAGGACACAGGTGGCATCTGACAGCATGAGGTGATACTAGTCTGATATACAATATAGCTGTATACAAAAAAACTAGTCTTTACTAGTCTTTAGTACAGATAGAGTGATCACACACAAACCTTAAATATATGCGAGGATAGACTAACTTTTACTCTCTATGATTTTGAGAAAATGATTCTGTTGCCGGCTGGGGAGGATAATTATTTATGCAACTCGCTCTCCTTTTCCTCTAATGTCCATCTTGTACAGGATGCAGCTGTGAGGAGCTCTAACCAGTGCCAAAACAAGTAGATGCAACACTTTTTTTACCTTTTATGTTCTGCAGGACTTTTCTAAACTGTCATCTCATATAGCAGCATTTCAGAACGAGCTACCGCACATTCACCCCACGAGAGTTTTCAGTCGTGGCTCCTACCCCAGAACTCAGGAGAACCATCTTAAGAACAAACGCAAAGTGGAATTACTTGTCCAAACCAACTGAAGTCAGCATCACCATTAAACCATTTTCACTGTTCAGTTTATTTGTTTTTGTTTGTTATTGCAGATGTAAATATCAGTTTTTAAAATGACCACGTTCCTATCGATCTGTTAGACATTTTAAAAAGAAAATTAATTTGTGCAAAGGATTATTATGCCACAATCATAGCCAAGCACTCGGGAATAATTGTAGCGCGGTTGGAGCCTGTGTAGGTGTTGAATACAGGACACCTGACTGTCTAACAGAAAACACAGCTTCTCTTATCATTACCTGTCATTAGCCATGACTGCAGTTGGTGCTATGAAGAGTGCCTTATCATAACATGGAGCCTGTGTGCACTGTAATCAGTGACAGGTGTGGAGCTGTTAGACTTTCTGAAGCATGATTAATAATATGTTTTTATTTCTCTGGTGATAGAGATGTTTTTCATCTCAATGTTATGCTGTCATGCAGCTTGGGAATTCTGTTGCTTTTCTTAATAATGTGCTCTGGTAAATAAATAGTAAAGGTAAAAATAGAACTTAAAATATGAAATGTGCTCACAAAGTTCCACAACTCTGTCTATAAATGAAAAAAAACCTCAAAATATTGTTTTTTATTCTGCTGATCTCTGCTTCACGATCATCTCTTTGTGCGTCTC
Source organism: Maylandia zebra (assembly GCF_041146795.1). NCBI lineage: Eukaryota > Metazoa > Chordata > Actinopteri > Cichliformes > Cichlidae > Maylandia > Maylandia zebra. Next base: position 4,008,188 of record NC_135167.1, read on the forward strand.
TCCATGACTGAACCCATTTTTGATCACTTACTGGAGTCCACTTCTGACCACATCTGTTTGGGCTCTAAGATTTCAACATGCCTCCTGGAAATCTTTTGAGGAATACCGACACTTCTGCATGAAACCGACTCTCTTACAGTTGGTGATGAGAGCTGGGTCTTTGGCTTCGATCACCCGGAAACCAGCGAGTGTGCGACACTGAAGGTGGCACATTATGTTAGAAACATGTGCAGCATGAATTTATTCCTTAGGGTCAAAGTGTCTGTCTATAACTTCTAGTATATTGTTAACTATCCTACTCACTAACATCGCCCATCCTCAGAATTATGTTTAGATTTTAGAGCTTTTATTTTAACATAATGGATGAGCAGCAGTGGGCTTTGCAGAAGGCAAGTGGTCAGAATGATAGGGTTCGTCTAAAATATCATTAATTTAAAGCTTTTGCAAACTACTTGCCATCCTTCCTGTGCCTGCATGGCTGAGATACAGAGACGTGGCAAATGTAAAATCAAAGTTTTTTATTTATTTTTTTTATCTTGTTGTGAGGCCGGTTGGATGTGCTGCCATATTCTCTGAAACGCCTGTGGAGACGGCTTATGGTTGAGAAATGAACATTCAATGCACGGGCGACAGATCTGGTTGACATTCCTGCTGTCAGCATGCCAATTGCACGCTCCCTCATTGCTTGTGGCATCTGTGGCATTTTGCTGTGAGACAAAACTGCACATTCCAGGGTGGCCTTTTGTTGTGGGCAGTCTGGGGTACACCTGTGCACTACTCATGATGTCAGATCAGCATCCTGATGTGGCACACCTGTGAGGTGGGATGGATTATCTCAATATGGCAGATGTGCCCACTACCACACATTTGGACTGATTTGTGACCACTGTTTGGGAGGGATGGTTATATTGTGTATCTGGAATGAATTTTAGGTCTCTACGTCCATCCCATGGGGAATGGGAGCAGTAACAAAGGTGTTGCGTTTATATTTTTGTTGAGTGTAGTACTGTCTCTGTTTCCCCTCGTGAAGCAGTTGGTGCTCTGACAGATGCTTCGCCTCCACAACTGGAGGTCTGATCTGACGCCACAATAAGCTTCAATTAAACACAGTTTCGACTTTTTGATCCCCTCGACTATCCCCGCTTAGATGTGAAACAGTTATACTCTCTCTGTCTCCATTTACGTTTATGATAACCTGACTACAAACAGTGAATTTGTCATATTTTCTCTTTTCTTAAATGGAAAAAAAAAAAGGATCTGACAAATCTGACTGTGTCCCTATTTATTTGAGCCCAAATGCAGCATTAACAGCAATTACTTGACTATTTGACGGTGGCCCTCCAGTTAGCTTCAAACACTTGGGCATGGAGTGCTCACTGCCAACATTTACTACCCTTTAATCATGTTTCAAGGTTCAGGTCAAGTACTGGAAAGAGAACAAGGCGAACAAATAAGCACTAGGAGAATAGAGAGTGTGTGTCTATGTGTGTGTCTGTGTGTGTAGCCGCGCTAGGGAGGTTAAAGCGAGATGAGAACCATACAACCCAAGAAATGGAGGGATAGGAGGGGCAGAGTGCAAGAATGAGAGCCATTGTAAAAGAAGAAAAAATAAATTGGTGGATAGATGATGTGGGTGAGTGGATGAGTGGATGAGAGGAGTGGGAAAAAGGGGAAAGGCCAGATTAAAAGCTAGGAGGTTGCACACACTGAATAGAGGCTGATGTTTCCAATGGCAGAAAAATAGCTGAGATTAGTGGATGTGGCTAAGAGCTCTCCGTGTTTGATTCGCTCTGTGCCACAGGAGAGGGTTGTTAGCGCGCTGCAGCTTTTCGTTGCACGACATTTCCCATTTCCCACCGACAAACTAAGCCTTTTAGAGAAATTAACGCAGTAGTGCGTGTGAAACGTTGATCAAGCAAATGGGTGAATCCGATCAGGGTGAGAGGGGTTGAAAAAATTAATGTTGTTTTTACCACATTTAGTGGCCGAGCAGGTGGGTTCGCTGCATTGTGCGTTATGTTTGAAAGGGGGACAGGACTGCAGCTTTCTGTGGGTTTCAACTTTTGAAAGTCTGTCTGATGCCAACTTCAGACAGAAAATAACGGTGCCCAGAGTTCAAAGGCATTTGGGCCAGTAAATATACATGAATTTTCACAAATGTATTATTAGCAAACATTCTTTCTGTGCAAGCATTTATTTTAGGCAAATTGTAGTGAGTATATTAATGTAATGATGTGATCATATTAAAATGCCTTTTACCACATTAGAAAAAAGTATCATATTTAGATTTGGTTGATTTTCCCCTCAATGTAGTTTCCTTGGGAAGGAGTTCTTCCAGGACCTCTCCTGTTTTGAGTCTGAACCCGACTTTCAGAGAGCACTAATCAGTGATGCTCACTGGACCTCCTCCAGCATGTCCAAAAGTACAGCTCAGGCATGCACGTTACAGCAGACCATGTAGGGATAGTTTCATGTCCATGAAATTCAAAAAGACATGCACACTCACGGCCTGTTGTACTGACTAGAAATAAACTGTTTAGTCTCTGGGTCTGAGAGATCCTGCTCAAATCACCAGCAATAATCCTTGAAACTAAAGTAAAGTCGGCTTGATATTGAAGTTGATGCTTGCTCTCTGCACACGTCTGATTTCCATGGTGCATACGGTCAAGCCACGCTAGAAGTGGTCCAAAGATGCACAAGTAGATTAGCTTGAACGGCCCGCTAGCATGCGCTACCAAAAATAGTGCTTTGTTGTGTATCTGACGGACGAAAGCCAAACCAGTTCCACACCACTGAAGTTTCTGGTTCATCTGTTTCATTCAACGATCCGCTTTCGCTCTTCTCATTCTGCGTCGTAGCCATGTGCGTACGTAAACAAAGGCACCGCGCATGCGCGTTTTGCCCATATTCTATCGCGATATTTCATTTTTCATTTTCTTATCGTTGCCCAACATTACACCGGTATTACCGTGAACGGCATGATATAGCCCAGCCCTACTCCTGGGTAAGGTGTTCTGGGCACGTCCTACCTCTCAGCAGGGCACCTTACCCAGGACATGCTGGAGAGATTATGTCAATCAGCTGGGCTGCGAATGCATTGATGTTCCCCCAGATAAGCTGGAGGGCGTGGCCTGGGACAGGGAGGTCTGGGCTTCTCCGCTTAGGCTGCCACCCCTGTGACCCGGCCCTGGATGAAGGGAAGTCAATGGATGGATGGGAGGAAGCTTTTCTCTGATAATAGTGTATACATTTCACCGTACTGGATTATTTTACATGACTTTCATGTCATAAAAGTCTACAGATCAGTATTTGAGACAGATATAAGATGATTTCACTGTCACAGGTTTAGCAGCTGCTCTGAGCCTGTGGCTAAGGAACTTTATTTCTCATTCATGGAGAAGATAGTATTTTCAACAGGAAACTAAATGAGCAAATAATTTGCAATGGCCTTCAACCAGTTTGGCACTTGGAGGCTGCCTGGTAGTCGCCTTGCATTTATTGCTCCTGATTTTTTAAAAAAAAGTTTAATAAGAAAGAAGCATCACAAAAAAACTGAGTTAATTGAGACTGTGTGTAAAATAAAATTCCACATCCCTGAAAGGATTTGTTAATTGGGCCTGTAGAGAGAAAGCAAAAGAGTAAATTCAGAAGGAATTGCTGAGAATTAGCTGGAGGTAGTTTGTGATTTCTTTCCATGTTTAAACCACCAAAGCAATCAGAGTCACATTCAGTAATCCTGCATTTCTATAACTCCAAACTTAATAAAGAATGATCCGAACTGGTGCAGCAGAGGCTGACGTATCTTGACTTTTACGTCTGGATCCTACAATTCCAATAATGCAGCTCCCTGCTATAATTTTGTTAGACCTGATGAATGACCACAGCTTCCGCTCTCATACACACACGGTTTTATTGCAGGCCCAACTGAGATTTCAGACATGCCCTGAAGTCATAGAAAGATATTACAGAACCCTTTTCAGAGTCTGAGAGTCAAACAAGAAAAGTGCTCATTGTGTAAAATCATTTTTAGACAAGAAATACCCAACATTTACTACCTCGTCTATCTATCACTGTATATAGTGATGGATGGGCATGGCTGCACGCACGTTGCTTAGGGATTCTGTTGCCTGTGCACTGAATGACTGGCATTAATTTATTCATAACATGATTAAAAAGTAAAAAAGACACGAGGAATGTGGTCAGATTATAGCTCTCATTATATCATTAGATCACCTGAGATCTGTTCAGGGTTTGGGATGGATTATTGCTCATTTTAATGTAATTTTCATGTTTGGGACATCCAAATGGGGAATTCTGGATTGATTGTAATTTCAAAATGCACAAGGTTAATGTGCTTTCTTTTTTTTAGCACGTATGCCACCATTTATAGTACAAGAAACAAAGAGCTCATGACCTGGTGGATGTTTAAAACTGCTCTGCTCCACTCCCACACATTTCAGACCATGTTGAAACTGTTACAGATTCCAAAAGAGTCAGTCTGCTGTCCTTCTTGTTCCAGTGTTGCAAGTTGTTGTACAGGATGCCAGTGTGGACCTTTTCTGGTCTTCCTTTACTATTTGCTTTGAATTGGCTGCCGTGCATTCAAACATCCTTCGTGTTTGTACGCACGAGCAAATGTGTGTTTTGTTAGAAAATGGTTTCCATAGAATTTGCACAGACATTTTAGCTTTACAGTAAATAAAAGCTCAGGGATGCTTTTTCTTTTGCAGTTTTAAGTGGGTCAGGGCTGGGTTATTTCAAAGCATCTTTATATGCCTATGAACAAAAATAATATCCATGTCAGAGGCTGAGAAGTGGTTTCAAAGGGAGCAAATGGGTTTAAACGCAAGTGTTTTCATGCTTTTGACTCACAAGGAAGAGCGTGTGTGCTCGACTGTGCAATTGCATTCGGTATGCGTGGGTTTGTGCGCGTACCTGCATTCGTGCACTCTCCACAAGTCAACGCAGGTAAAAGGGGGGCTACATTGGTTCCTTTTGCAGGAGTCAGATGAGCACCCAACAGACAGGCCTTGTACGCTGACCTGGGAAACCCCATCTCGTGGCTGGCTGTCCAGCGGCATGTAGCGACCATTGAGGCGTAGATCCCTCATGCAGCCTGCAGAGAGAAGAATGGAAATGAGGGTTCAGCGGAACAACAAACAGACTTTTTATTTGCATTTATGTACACGGACACAAAATGAGAGCAGAGCTCTGCTCGTGTACCTGGTAACAAATAAACTGCTGGCTCCAGTTCTACCACTTGAGGCATAAATCCACCCACTCACATTTTGACGTCTCCAAGATTTAGCAAAATTCCTCTTTTGCTGCAACAATGTCTAGTGAGCTTTTGAGTGTCAGGTATTTAGAGCAGAATCTAATAATCCGTCATTCATAATGTTGTGGATAACAGGAAAATATTTGTGTTGGATACTTTATTATGTTCTCCGCGATGCGCTGACAACTTAGATGTGTCACTCGGGCAAACACCTGCTAAACTGTGCTAAAGGGAGTAAATACATTTGAAAGGCTCATTTTTATTTTACTCCTACTTCTGGTTTATTACAGTTTGGTTTTTTTGGATTTTGGCAACTGTTTCTAATCCCCGACTCCTTTTTTTCCTATATCAGAATTAAAGCAAACACCCTTCACAATGAGGCTCCCAGACCGACTGTAAAACATATTTACCAAGCAAAGAAGCAAATAAAAGAACGTGTAGGTAAGAACTCAATAGGATTTATATCAATTAATACTACAAGAAACAACCAGCTATAAGTCACAAAGTAAAACCAAAGTGGTTATTGTATTATTGTTGTTACTCTACTGTTGTTTTTATATTACCTCAAGTCTCATCTGCTTGAATAAAGAAAGAGCTCCCCATTAAGGAAAAGCTGTTGATTTACAGCTCAATCCATGTTTCTACCTTCACAAACAGACATGAACTGAAGTGACTGAAATGAGTTTTCTCCTAAAGGTTCGTCCTCAGAGACAAGACGAGGAGCTCAGGTATTCTTCAGGGGCTCAGAGTATAACCGCTCAAGAATACCTGAAGCAGCTTCCGCACTTGACTAGGAAGCCTCTTGCCCAGCTTTTTGGTGAATTGTTTCGGGCATGTCCGACTGTGTGGAGTCCCTGTGGCAGACCTGGGACATTCAGGTGAGAACACACCATGTACCCAAGAGCTGGTACAGGGTACAGTGGATGGATGGGTGGATCAGGAAGTATTATGGTAAGTCTTTAGGAACTGTATCATGCAATAAGATGATCTTTTCAAACTGTTAAATCCACACATCTGAATGATTCTCAGTTATCACAGCCAGTACTGATGGCCTGCACACACACTGACATAAAACCTTTAAACCAAGGAGCAAAGGTGATTTGTTTCTTTAACCTCCTAGGACCTGGCGTCCACATATGTGGACATCACATTTTGGGTTATTTAGACCAAAATACTCAATTTTGCTCTACAAGGGCCTGATATCCACTTACGAGGACATTATGCTGCTACTGTTCTATCGAAATTTTAAACAAATATCCTCATATGTGGCTCTCATTTTTCTTAAAAACAAAAATAAGGTAAAAAAATCTGGTAATTCTTTGTTTTTACATTCATCGGGTCCCAATATGCCCAAATATCAAAGAGAAATTAAAAATGCATGTCGTGGAAGAGTTCGGGTCTTAGGAGGTTAAATTTAGGGCAACTGAGTTTCTTTGTAATGAACATGGGAAAATAAATCACAAGTAATTTATAATCTAAATATTTACGGTTCATTTAATATGAAACTTTTACTCTTAAAAAACATACAAAATTCTTAAGTTTTTGTGGAAGTTACTATTTGATGAGATCAAACTGAGCTGGATGCAGTCCATGAGCTAAAGCTAGTTTGACACCAGTGGTCAAACTATCAGCTTGTTGCTGCTTTATGGTTTGAGTTAGCTCGAAAGTAACCCCACTGCTGAGAGACTGTATCACACAGCAAGTTTTGAATCCACAATCGCTGTAATTAGAACTGTGTGAGCACTGCTTGATGTTTAAAGGAGTCTTATTAAATTTCTACAGGGAAGCACAAGAGATGGAGAAACCCAGGAGGGAACAACGGAGAGAGAAACATGAAGAACTCAAACAAATTAAAATTACTTAAGATTTAAAGACAATGATACAGAGGAAAGAAAACTGTGGAGGTCTAATTGAGCCTATATATTATTTAGGATACCCCAAATTGAGAGTAAGCAAATCTCTATTAGCCGTATTTTGTTCTGTTTTATTCAGTTATTGGGCAGCAAAGATGTCACGTTAGTGTAGGAGCAGTTTAAAATTGACTGCTTGAAAAAGTTCAATAAAATGGCAATGCTCTTATTTAACAGCAACATCCGATTCGGGCATTCTACATTATCTTATTACGTCTACTCCTGTTTGTCTAAGTGACAACATATATTTATGGTATTTGTGTTTTCATCCCTTAATTGCTAAGCTGGCATATTCAGCTATCAATTCATCTCCCCTGTCGTTTTTTGAAGAGAGACATCCCCCAAAAGCAAACACAGTCGTGCACAGATATTCACTTGGCCTGCCGTCATCTATCAAGTGTACCTCTTCTGAAGGGAAGTGCTTTTAAAATCCGTTTAATAAACTCATGCATTGTCTTTTATTGCCCGAAGCAAAGCTGTCTACATCTCTCACTGTCTAATATCTGGGAGTTCTCTGCCTCTCTTTCACTTTGTGTCTGTGGCTCTTGGTTCTGACCTCTTCCTCTCTCATATAGCATCTTTCCTTTTTCCATCCGTACCCACGCTTATTTTCTCTCTCTCGATATTTCAACTGAATCTGCCAACATTTGTGTTCGTACAGTACGGTATGTGCATGAGTCAGTCTGTTGTCTCTCGTAGGTCCCAGTTAACAATGCAAACCTTAGTGTCTAATTCTACTTTGTTCACATTATTCCTTTGTGCCAACATCAGGTTCCAGTATGAACGGGTTACGGTCCTCAACTGATCCAAATAGGAACAATGGACGATGTTGTTGTGCTGAAGTAATCATGGAGACCGCTGGAGTCAGCGTCTACAGTTGTATTTCTTACAGCTTCAAGCTAACATGCAGCAGAGTAAATCGGACTCCACTTTTCAAGAAGAAATGCCTGCTGCTGCTTCTGCAGGGAGATAGACGAGGATGCGATGTCAAAGCCGGGAGTGATTAGATGATGACTTGTGACCTCACTGAGACAGATTTCATATAAAATTTCAGCATGTGAAGAACCACTTTTAACTACATCTGCCAGCACGTCTCTGCAAAGTCATGGCCAGACACTGAATTCAGACAAATGGCACAAAAAACTCAGATCTGTTTGTTCAGAATGAGGCCACGTTAAAAAATAAATAAATGCCCCCTTTTGTGTGGGAATTCATAACACTGAAGGTGAGCTGATATTGTTCCATGTAAAATAAACAAACAGCACAAAGCAGTTTCAGCTTATTCAAACTGTTAGCATGTTCGCATGGCACAAATGAGGTTAAAATTAAAAGAGCGCCTTGACGGCTGAGCCTGGAAACAGGAACTTTGAGAAAAATGGAACAAAAGTGTAACAAATATAACAAAAAAAGTGTGTGTACTGTTTAGTGCTAATGAAGCCGTCCCACATGTGATGCTCACCCATCCCATGGGCACTTTATTCCACCTGTATTTTGAACTCAACACTGAAAGCATCCATCACTTCCATATACAATTTCAGATTAAGATTTTCATAGTATATATTTTTTGAATAGTAATTTTTTTAACTTTACTTTTTGAATGCAGCACTGAACTGTGTTCACTTGCAATGGCTTTCCATACACGTCCCTGAGCCCATTCAGTGTTTTCCACGATAGAACCATCCCTGCTTTTACTGAAACGCAGCATGAAGGGCTAAGGTGCCTCGAGGTGACTGTTGTTGTCATTAAGTGCTGTATAAATAAAAGTGAACTGAACTGAATTGAATCAAAAATGATGCCATGCAGTTTGTGTCCTTGGACCATGTGCATAGAGATTTCTCAGTCTTTTAATGATATCATACGTATACCTTCAGTGGTGAAATCCTTTGGAGTTTTGCGCTGTAAAACGTTGCTGTCATGTCCTTAGCTAACTTAAAAAGCTGTTCCTGTCAGGGTCCCTGCGGCGTGGATCCCGGGTTTTGAGTTTTTTCTAGTTTTGTGCTTTCGTTTATCCTATTTATGATCCTGTATTTTTTAGTGTTCACATTTAGCTTTTTGTTCTTTCTTTGTGTCTGTAATTCTCATTATTTCCTTGCTTGATGTGAGTTCTTTTGTTGAATTGCATGCCTTTAGTTAAGTGCTCCAGCTCAGAAGGTTCACTCTGAGTTTTTGGTTTTATGATGGGATTATGTGTGAGCTCCATAGCCTTCTGTCTGAAGTGCTATGTTTATCTTACTTACACTTATGAGTTTCCTGTTTTCTGTGCCTTTAGTTCCATACTTGTTTCAGTTGATGACAGCTTCTTAGTTCCTGTTCTATTTTAATAGCATCTCGTGTGCCTGGTATTGAGTTTAACCTTCCTTGTCTATTTTACTTGATTTGTTGCAGCTGTGTTCCCTGGTCTTTTCCATCTTCTTAATTACCTGGTGAGCACTTATTGTGTTTGTTGCCTCTTTCCCACATGGCACTGTGTTTCCATGTCCTGTTCTGTGTAGTCCTCTGGCTTAAATCCTTGTCCAGCATATATATTTTTCCCTTTATCAGCATTAAAAACAGTTTGTTGAGTTCAGCTTGTTGCTGCTTTATGGTTTAAGTAAGTTATCCTGAGTCCAGTTCTGAACCTGATATAATTTAATATATTATATATACAGACATCTGACTAGTTGTGTTTAGAAGTCTTGAAGTTTTTGGGAAAAGTGGACCTTAAATAGCTGTAAGAATAACATCAATGTAATCTGACACCCACTCGCGCACACTATAGCACATACACAGAAAAAACTACAACACACACACACACACACACACAGAGCTGTAGGGACCATGGCCATCGTCCCAGCTAACAATAAAACTGCATTTGGATGAATTAACCATTAAAGTGTCATATCAATCATTCAGTAATACATAAAAATGTCACAATTCTCTCTTGAAAAGAGCACACATGAATAGATAAAACAACCTATTTTTGGCAGCACTCCTCAGAAAAATACTTGCTAAACTGCCTGAATGAAACACCACCCCTTTCACCTTACCCTGTGACACATCAAACACATCACATTATCTCTTTCTTCCACACACTCAGACAAATTATATACACCAGAGCCTGGATGGTGTTTAGATGGTGTCGAGCAACAACAATTCTTCTGTGTTATTTTGCCACGGTGCGATCCATCAGAGAAATTCTGGAAGATTTATATTGTTGTATGCCATAACCTTTTCCTCTATTCCCCGAAGAAGATGTTAACCCTTAATGATTCAGCCCTGCTCACATCCATCTGCCTTAGATTTGTGTAAACTCTGTGGGCAAATTTATGACTGACTTTTGTTTTCTGCAGAACATAAATATATATTGTTTTCTGTACAGAGAAACATCCCTACAAAAAAGTAGAAACAAGCAATTACTAGGTTAGTTAATGGTACTCAACAATCCAGTTTACACAGCCCAGTTAGTGTTGTGAAAAAGGACTCTGTAACGTGGGTGAATTTTACTTTCTCCTCAAACTTTTCACAATAATTATTTATTGAGAAAAAGGCACAATTAATGGTTACATTTCTTTAAAGTTTTACATTTTTCTTTTTCTGTGTTTACCACCTTAGCAATTAAAAAATGTTTTTAATTATTTTCAGGATTTGGAATAACACTGAGCAGTTTACTGATGGGGACAAGGAATGCAGCTACGCTATAACAACAACCCACTTGGGACAGAAACAACAACACCTCAACTCAAACAAATTAGTTCTAGAAGTAAGACTCGACAAAATGTGCAGATTAATTTCAACTACAATTTGCTCATTTTTGTACCACAGAGGTTTTAAAAACTTTTTTCTCTGCAACTTGGACTTGTATCACCAGCTTTGCTGTAGCACAATTATACTTATAGTAGTGTTATATTGTAACTATTTGGGGGATAAACATTTGCAACTTGCATTTCCTGGTGAGTGTCACTGACCAGTCTTTAGGTCTGCTTGACTGCCATCGACCTCCAGCAACCACTCACCAACTGGTTGGACAGCTTTCCCTCATTAACAGTGTTGGGACTGTGTCATTGCTGAACACATATGGATACACTGGAAGAATATCACCTATTTAATTTGTATTATGACCAAAGAAAATTTAATCACAGTCTATTTAACTGTGACAGAACCACCAACTTTGCACAAATCTGCACGACATCAATATGCTGCTCTTTCACTCAGACTATGTATGGTTTCTTTAACTCAGAGTAATAAATCACCCTGAAAGAGCAAACAATGTTTTACTGCTATTTCATTTTTAGGATGGCAGGAAAAAGCAGCAGCTTTACAGAAATGAGAAAAAAATGACATTTAAATATTTAGTCATTAGTGTGCCGCAGTTCAGAAAATCTCACTACTGCAGTTCAATTCAAGAAGAGTGAAGCCATTAATTTAGTGTTATAAAATGAAATATAGGTCCATTATTCAGTACAAACAAAACCTATCAGCTAAATATTTTCATCCATCAAATCATCAAAGCATATTTTACAGTTGTTACTCATAGAAATGAGGTCGTAAAACGTGACAATTTATAAATACAGGGAGGGAGAGCAGAAAGTAACAGACTGTAACCGTCGGGCATCTGTCCACATCTGGAGAATCAGTCTCTGAGAGTCTGCGCTGAGCAGGTTTGTTAGAAATGCCAACGCCGACCCGAGTGATTACTGAGATATCGGTATTGATTTGCTCTGAGGGTCACTCAAAAAAGCTTCTTGTTGTCCTTGCAGAATGTTGTGCTTCGGTCTCTCCCGAGCAGACGTACCCCACAGCTCCTGAGTTTGAATCCAAAGTAACTACTATAAGCCTGGCTGGGAAGTGCTACTTAGGAGCTCATATTACAAAGATACAAAATAATTTCAGATTTTCATTTCTTAACACCTGGGGCCAGACCCATAAAATAATATAAATTCACATCTAAAATCCTCTGCAGGCACACAGGCAGAAATGTGTCCATGCACTATTTTCTATGTTATCTTCTAAAGCCGTGTCCTCTTAATGGCAATCAAGTATATTTTGCTATTTATGTTGTATTTTTTCATCCATCAAAAAGACGATATAATTAATTTACTGTAGTACAATCCCTTCACTTTTGTTTTGAAGCTTCAGTTGCTGGTAACCAGCTACACTGTATGACCAAACGTTCTGAGCCACCTGCACACTACACCTACAGGCACTGTAGGCTATGGAGGCCCATACCATCAAGTTCCCAGAGCTCTTTAAACAATTAATTATTTTTTCAACCTGAAATTCATTGGCTTTGGCTTATTTTCTGTGAAGAACATAAATCCGAACTAATTTTCAATGACCTCATACTGTACCTCCCCCCACGCATTTACATTACATACAAGGTGTTCGGGTCCACTGGACCCAGGTCTAATAAAAGTGTTGAAAGTGTAGGTCCTGTGTTCCCACACTCTGTCCTCCTCCTTTCTGGTGCTGCTGATAGTGTTTTCTTCTTCTTCCCCTCCTGCTCCCGCACAAAGTTGCAACATTGTTAAAAATTCAACTACCAACACCGTCTGCTCTGACATTCCCGCACATTTTACCCTCTTTCTTGAGGGATCCAAATTTTATTTTCTCATACCCTGTCCCACCTGCAAATTAGGGGCATAATACTATAAATAAGACTTTGCCAGTGTGGTTCTTTATCACAACTGATAAAGATGGCAAAAGATTATCTGCTGCGAGGGCCATCCAATTGATTTTGGAAGAGAGAGGAGCTTCGGATGATGATGTTGACAAAGAGGTTTCAGAATATTTCACATTTCTGAAAATTCAGAGTCTGACAGTGACTTTGAAGAAGAGGAGGTTGAGCATCATTTAGTAACAAAACGAAGACGAGTACCCCATCTGCTGCCAGCTCCAGGACCAGAACAAGCCCACCAGACAGCAAGTGAAGAAATATGGATGTCAATAACTGGTGAAATTGAATGGTCTTCTTGCCCAAGAAATGAGCCACCCTGCAGAGCTGTTACTGTGATAAGCCAGGGCCAACACGGCTGACAGTTACTCATGTGCAGGACATCAAGTCTTCATTTGAGCTTTTCATCCCAGATTCCATCCAGAAATTTTTTCTGGATTGCAGTAATCTAGAAGGAAGGTGTGTTTTTGGAGAGAGGTGGAAGGAGATGGACCAAATTCATCTAAGAACCCCAAAGGCCAACTTTGGGGTTCTCATCCTTGCATCCTTGCCACATTGGTTGTATATGTCGGCACAGCCTTGTCAACATTTATACACTGCTGTCTTCTTCTGAATGATACGTGTTGCTACTAAGAAAACCTGCACATCAGCACTGTTGTAGGAGTAGAAGAAGTCGATGGAGGGCACAAATAAAAGCTGATTTATTTTTTTTCCCCAAAGATTTCTCTGGAAAATTGAATCTTTTCAAGTTCAGAGGTGGTGCAGCTAAACTGAGAAAGCATGGGTAAACTTATTTCTTCCAGTGTGCACACATGCTCTAGTTTCACAAATGTCAGTTTGTGTAGAAAAAAAATACATGCATGTTTTTATATACGTACATATTCAGCCCCTGGTGTCTGGAGACTTTTTTTTTTCTGCTCATAAAAAAGTTACAAATCCAAAATCTACATGACTGACAGACACCGAGAGACAGTATTATTAGATTAATGCTGTAACCACCTACCCTGGAAGCTCTTGTTGATGCCTGAAGGGAAAGTGTTTCCCAGCATCACCACAGTGGGGTCAATGATGATTTCTCGGCTCCGGCCCTGCAGTCCTGAAACCTCACGCTGTCCTCCGCCGCCATCCATTCGTAGTGTCATCTCATTGTCATGGCGATCTAGGAAGACCTCGTGCCACTCACCATTGTCGAGTCGATAAGTGGGCAGTGTTAGGTTGTAGTCCCCGTCCCCAAGGTTGTAGAAAACACATAGAAGGCCCTGAAAGATCTGCAATGGGAAAACAGGACGATTAATATAAGCCTTACAAATCCAGCAGGAGACTGAAAAACTAAGGACGCCATTACTGTTTCCACAGGACGTAAGAGAGGAAGTAGCAACCATCTAACAACCAAAGCTTGGTGGAAACTGGTTCACGCAACAAGCCAGTGATCTAAAGCAACACTGTGAAGAAGAGTGGGCCAAAATTCCTTCACAACAATATGAGAGACTGACAAAGCCGCACAAAGAATAACACTTCAAATGATTGCTTTTAAAGGTGGTTCAACAAGTTGGTCAATCATGTGGTGTACGTAGATTTTCACAGGGATGCATATAACTGAAAAGTACTTGAATATTCATGAATTCAGCGTTTAAAGGTACAGTCAATCATTTTTTTGAGATTACTTATTAGAAAAAAAGAATACTTCATTCATAAATCTGCACTAATTGGTGTAAAATCAGCTGATACCTTTGGTTCCTTTGCCACTTCTTTCCCTGACTCAGTTAGTGACCTAGGGGTTCTGCTGGACAGCTCTTTCAAATTTAACAAACAAGTGTCTTCAGTAATCAAATCTAGCTTCTACCAACTTCGCCTTATTGCTAAGGCTAAGCACTATGTCCCTCATAAAGATCTTGAAAAGCTCATTCATGCTTTTGTGACTTCTAGATTGGATTACTGTAACTCCCTCTACTTTGGTCTTCACTCCGCACTCCTTCACAGGCTTCAGCTTGTCCAGAATGCTGCGGCTCGCCTCCTGACTGGCACTAGAAAGCATGCCTCTATCACCTCAGTTCTTATTGAGTTGCATTGGTTACCCATAAAATATCGCATTGAATTTGAAATATTGTTGCTCACCTTTAAAATTATAAATAATTTAGCCCCTCGTTATCTTGTCGATCTTCTTAGTCTATATGTCCCTGGGCGAGCCCTCAGGTCTTCAGCCCAATTACTCCTGGCTCAGCCTAGATCTAGACTTAAATCGAGGGGTGACCGTGCTTTTGCCCTGGTTGCACCGAATCTGTGGAACAACCTTCCTATCGCTGCGTCAGACTCCGTTTTATCTTTTAAATCCCGTTTAAAAACTCATTTATTCAACATACCTTTTCCATCTAGTTAGCGTCCCTGTTTTATATTTGGTTGAATTTCTTATCTATGTACTTTATCTTTTAGCTATATCTGTTCTTAGTAACTTTGTTCTTATATTCCCTTTTATTGTTGTATAATTAGTGCCCTTAACCTGATGACATATGTGGTACTTTGTTAATAGTCTTTTATTTATTGTCTTAAATTTCCTGTTTTTATTGTAAAGCACTTTGGTGTACCACTGGTCTTTTAAAGGTGCTATACAAATAAAGTTGTATTGTATTGTAAAATTACACTAATTCCAATAAATATACACAGGAGCAGGCTCTGGTTTGTGGAAGCCAGCATGCTGATTTGCCATCTTGAAAAAAAAAATATGATGAGATGAGTTCCTTTCACCAAAGAAGCAAACACGTGAAGGAAAGACACAGCGCCACCAGCATGTGGCTAAAATGTTATCCTCTTCCTGCTCAGCTCGAGCCTCATCTTCTGATCTGAACTGTTTCCACAAAAGTGTAGCTGCCAGTTGATTCGCAACTATGAGAAAGATAGAACATGTCAACATTTACCCCGAGAATTCAGAACTGATCACTATTAACTGTTTCATCGATTACTGGAATTCGTCCAGGCTCTGAAGCAGCAAGTCACACCCAGACAATCACACTACCATCACCATGTTCTTTTTATCAAATGAGGTTAGTTTTATGTAACTGTCAGAAAAGTTCAAATTTGTCTCATCTGTCCACAGAATCAGTCTTGTGGATTATAAAGATGATTTCTGGCAAATGAAACAAGTCAGTCAGCAGCAGTTTTTGCCTTGGAACTCTCTGATTTTTAAGCAAACAGGATTATATTTTGTACTACATATTCATTTTGGGTTTTCTTGTTCTTCTCAAAGGTAAGTTTTTAGTGCATTAAAATCAGACTAACATGACGGATTTCTACTTTGATTGCATAGGAGTACTGTCGGAGTAGGAAATGGATAGTAGCCAATGGTTTGTAAATAACTGGACATGAATAACTTGAGCTTCATACATAACATTATACTGCAGTATGTTTCTAACTAATTCTCATGACACTTTGTTTAAGGACACGACATATATTGAGGTGAGCTTGAAAGGAACGCAGATGTGAAGTGCAAATGTGACATGAAATGTGGATGTAAACTATAATTTCATATTTAGAATCCCTATATAAGAGCATATTGTCCTAAATGTTGCCAATAAAACAGACGATGTAGCATTTTAAGTACAATTTTGGATAAAAAACATTGTATCAACGTTTGGACTTATTTGACCTTAAAGAAGATGTCAGAGATCAAAGTAATGTGATATTTAGAATCCCCATATATCATTCCCTGCTTATATGCTGTCAATACAAACAATCACAGTAAGAAACAGAACTTAAATAAATAGATCTGTCTACCATTATTATCACTTTGGCCTTGAAGGAGAGGTCAGAGGTCATACTCTGGCCTTTTTACACTTTTTGTCAATTTTTGAGCAAGAAAAATCGGTGGATATTAGCAAAAGTTTAATGGATTGTTACCATGACCACTCTGCACCTCAATCAAAGCTTTTTGAGCGATCACGTTTACAGATAGAATGGCGCACGCACACACACGCTATCAAAAACAAAACCTGCTTGGGGGAGGTAATTAATGTGAAAACACTAAGTATATCTCTCCTTACAGAGACCTGCTCTCAAGGGATTATCAGTCAACCTCCCTGCGAAACGATTCCTCTGAAAACAGTTTTCTTGCAAAGCAAAGCTGACGTTTGTCTATCTTCGAGCACCTTTCAAGTGTACTTTTCAGTGCTTAGTGGGCATAAACTAAATGACATAGAGCCTCTTTGTTTTGGGGCATTGGCAGAAGTCTGAGCAGCATGGATTTCAAAATCCCAGTAAACAAATTGAAACTGAGGCCAAGAAACCAAAATTTAATGGCTTTTTTCCTCATGGGAGGTCATGAAATTCAGCCTGGTTTTTGTGTACTCTTGCAGACAAAGAAACAAAGAGATCTTTCCTTGGCAGAGGAACTCTCTTAATGGCAGGATGCCATTAGAGGGAAAATATGTTGCGCTGACCTGAGTTCAAATTTCAGGTTTTAAAGCTAATGGATCAAAAGAAAGAAAAGATTCCACAAGGATGTTAAAAGATTGGATCAATAGGACAATTTGGCCAGTAGGCCAATAAGCCAGATCGATTCCATGGGGGTTAGACGTGGGGAAAATAAATAATTCCCAAAACAGAAATTTCCCAACACAGTTTAATGACTGTATGACCAGAACGTGCATTCAGGTAAACCTTTCTCATATCAAGCAATCGGATTCTACCACAAGAACGCCTACGGCCAGTTTTACTCCCTAAGCAGTGACAACATGTGTCTTACCATTTAATTACAAACACCCTGGGAAAAAGGTAATTGTCATTTCTGCTTTTGCTCTGGGCCTAGAATAAATATTAAATGAGAGAACATTGAAAGCTGGCATTTAAACTTGCAATTTGTTGATTTGTAGCACACACACACACACACACACACACACAGAGGCGTGGTTGTCCAGTACAATCTTGTGAGGAATGGGAGAGACAAAAGGAGGAAGCGACTTCGTGGATGAGAGGAGAATAAGGGAGAACACCAGCACTTTCCCCCGTGTTTACACAACAAGCTGTTCTCTTCAAGGCTCAGATCTCGAGATGAAGATTTTGGCTCGGCTGTGATGCTCACCACATGTCTATCACAGAGCAATATTCATTTGAACAAAAAAAAAAATCCGTCCAGGAAGCTGTGTGTCTGCATGTGTGTGTGTATGAAACTCAGCTAGAAGGAGAAGAAAACCAGGATAGAACATGTCCATATGCAGTGTTAAGAGGGATTGGGCGGTGGGTGGGTCGTCCTCATTTCAATTTCAAACTGTTTCCTCCAAGTGTCCCACTGAGCATAATTTTCTCCCCTCCATCTTTGTCTGCCACTGCTGCCACATAAACAGAGGACTGAGATGAAAAGGGCAGAGGAACTGAGACAAAGAAAGTGAGATGTGAAGGAGAAGTGGGTGGCTACCATTAACTCTCTCACTCATTCTCGACAAATAAAGATTTAACAAGTGTTTTTGGGGAGGAAAACTTTGTCAAAAAGAAAACAGCCATCGCTTGCCAGCACCCTCTGTAGCTGTCTACTGATCTCGCAGTCTTCTTTCTTTTTCCTCCTTTTCCCTTTGTCACGTCAGTCCTTCCTCCTCTGCCCATCTTTGGATTTTCCATCAATCCCACGGTCGTTTCTTCAGTTGGATAAAGTGTTGGATGGCTCCAAGGTTGTTTAGTTGGAGGACCGTGGCTCATTTCAAGGCTCTGTGATGAAGTATTAATTATATTCAGAATCCACTGGGGCAGAGCTTTCTAACCAGACACACTCACTGCCACCTGATTTTACCCCCAATTAAAGCTGAACGGAGTGGTGCAATTTGGCTCCTGCTCCGCTCCCTGGGTGGTATGTGACTGAGTGCATTTGATAGTGTGTCTTTGTGTTTTTGCACTAGGTGTGTGTGAAGGTGTGCAACTCCATTTTTCAGTAAACAGTCCCACTGCAGGGACCCTTCCATTCCCCACAGATGCTTCCTGCGACAGACTGCTCTCAGCGCCGCAGCCTTTAGTATTGCAGACATGTGCAGATGATGCATTAATCTCCCCAGTTCTCATGATTAAATAATGGTGTGTGAAGGTAGATTGTGTGCATATATGACTAGTGAAGGCATTTTTTCTTCAACTTTATTTATACTAGGGAATAGAAAGAAATTTGATGCTCAATACCAGCTTCCACTTTGCATTCGTACAATTGTTATTGCCCTTCTGCACCCATATCTGCTTGTCTGCAGAGACCTAATCTGCAGTCAGATGCTTTCGGGACTACACATCAACTTTGCCATTAAAAATAAAAACTGTTGAGCAAATGGCATCGTTTTGCATTTTTACCAGCTTAAAGGCAGATCACTTTAATTTATGTTTAATACTCTCCACGAACACCACAAGCTCCAGTTTGGTGTCAATTTTAGGAAAAAATCTACATGATCTTCACTAAACGAGGTCATTTTAAACAGAAGTGCATATTCTATTCTTTATAACGTGATCAATCACAAATTCTTCATATGTGAAAGAGACTGGCTGTGCAACTGATGAGTTTAGTTCAGGATGTCATTCTGTCTGTCATCCTGCGGTCAAGGTAATCTGCCTTGTAAAAATAAATGAGCCAAACAGCGTGAACTTAATGAAGCATTAAAACTGCAAAGCATCTTCTTGCCCAGCAAGATTTTAATGTCTTATTTAATCAGTCATCAAGCCATCAAGCAGTAAGGAATAGCCTGTCATTTAGAAATAAACTGCAAGTTGATGCAAATTTGATACTATGCAGCATGGACTGTGGAGAAAAAGCAGCTTTTGGTTTTTACAACAAGGACATGACCTTTGATTGTCATTTATGAGCTCCTTCTTTCCTTAATCTGAAAGGAACTGCTAGGGATGTCATACAAACATCAATGATCTCATGCTGGTTCTGTCTTCCCATGTCGTAATACCTGCCCTTTACCCCTTTTGGTTCTGCTACCACCCCACTTGAGAGCTCAATATGTTAATAATAGACCCGTCAATGAGACGGGCTGATCCTATAAAGTTTCGTGCAGCAACTCAGTGCGTGAATATAAACAGAGACAAAGCAGGATGATTGGATGACAGAGTGACTGCTCGAGTGGTGCAGCTTTCTGCAGCCACACTACTGACATGGTAACCGAGCTTTGTGGTAAAATACAAAGTCTGATGAATATCTATGAAAACTTTTTTATTAAGAGCAACTATATGTGTAATTATATGATGAATAACAGTGGCTGAGCCACTTATTGTGATGGTACGCTAATCAGTCATGTTGAGCTGTTAATGCCTGGTTCAAACATCTTATGGAGCACTTATACTAAGCCAGAGTGCATTTGAAATCCAATGTCCAGCTTGCTGTGCGACGTGGGTGGGCCCACCTGAAAAAGCAGGCGTGCATGGTTCACTGGACTACGCTTATAGTGTGATTGCAACTCGAGCTCCAACACGGCCCTCCAATACTTTCTCAATAACAATTACTTATGTTAAAAAATAAATTGCGAGAGGCTAAGGTGTCAGCACTTTTCCCCAAGCTGTTACTCAGGAAGCACATACACATTTTTTTCCTCATTCCTGGGTAATAAAAGTTTTTGCCTTATTGCCTCAAAGGTCTTTTTAAAGTTTGTTTTTATAACCTGTGATTAATTTGTAATCACGTTTGCAAATGTCATCGTGCTGGTCACAAAAGCAAAGTTTGAAAAGAATAATAAATATTTCATCTACCTTTGAGACATTAATAGTCAGGAAAGAAAATGTGCAGGATAAAATCTGCACTGTACTAGAGAATCCAATAATAACATCTTTAATTATGTCCATGGTTAGGTATAATTAAATTTAAGCATATCTAACAAAGCTGGCAAAAAGTGAAAATTAAAGCGGTGAAAGGGTAAAATCTACATCAGTCTTTTAGTTTTAAATTGCAAAAAAAGAGCTAAAAATAAATAAGTTCAAAGTTTTCAGACTATTTCTTTACCGTAGTAATTGTGATATAAACCCACTTTGTGATATACAGCAAAAGATTGCTATGCGTAATGTAGTACGACCGAGTGAAATTCAGCTCCTGTCTACTTCATTTTATCTCAGTAGTCAATAGAAGATTAGTGCCATAGAATCGGTGTGTTCGTGTGCATTCACTCACTGTGACAGAAAGCAAAGATCCCAGTGAGCCAAAATATGGGTCATTCTCACTGCGAGGTAATGAGACTGAAGAGAGGAGCAACGCTCCCTTTACGATGAATATTAATTCTGAAGACACGAACACAAACACTGAGCGCAGGAATTTCCTGGTTGGTTAAGTCGAGGCCGATGGTCCAAAAATCATGCTGGAGCTCGTGAGCTAATTCAAAAATAATTACTTAGTGTAATGGTTCGTACTTTTCTTTTTATATGAAAGATTCGAAATGACTAAATTTGCCACGGAATAATTTAATATAATGTTTTTATATAAAACCCACAAGATAATTCTTGTGGGTTTTTGTTTAATTGCAGTATAAATTAGTACTTAAGTAACAGTGTGGTCATAATCAATATCAGCAAATAAGCTAATATCTTGACTACGTCTATGTGAAATATCTGCATGTATCAAAGTTAGTTCCAATTCTTAAAATTCTTGGGCTGCAAACTATTATACCTACTATTTGTATATTTAAATAACATACATCTATATATTTGATATAAAGCTGTCTCTGTGACCATGGTCAGCGCTGACTGAAGCTTCTACAGGGAGTGCAGAATTATTAGGCAAATGAGTATTTTGTCCACATCATCCTCTCCATGCATGTTGTCTTACTCCAAGCTGTATAGGCTCGAAAGCCTACTACCAATTAAGCATATTAGGTGATGTGCATCTCTGTAATGAGAAGGGGTGTGGTCTAATGACATCAACACCCTATATCAGGTGTGCATAATTATTAGGCAACGTCCTTTCCTTTGGCAAAATGGGTCAAAAGAAGGACTTGACAGGCTCAGAAAAGTCAAAAATAGTGAGATATCTTGCAGAGGGATGCAGCAGTCTCAAAATTGCAAAGCTTCTGAAGCGTGATCATCGAACAATCAAGCGTTTCATTCAAAATAGTCAACAGGGTCGCAAGAAGCGTGTGGAAAAACCAAGGCGCAAAATAACTGCCCATGAACTGAGAAAAGTCAAGCGTGCAGCTGCCAAGATGCCACTTGCCACCAGTTTGGCCATATTTCAGAGCTGCAACATCACTGGAGTGCCCAAAAGCACAAGGTGTGCAATACTCAGAGACATGGCCAAGGTAAGAAAGGCTGAAAGACGACCACCACTGAACAAGACACACAAGCTGAAATGTCAAGACTGGGCCAAGAAATATCTCAAGACTGATTATTCTAAGGTTTTATGGACTGATGAAATGAGAGGGAGTCTTGATGGGCCAGATGGATGGGCCCGTGGCTGGATTGGTAAAGGGCAGAGAGCTCCAGTCCGACTCAGACGCCAGCAAGGTGGAGGTGGAGTACTGGTTTGGGCTGGTATCATAAAGATGAGCTTGTGGGGCCTTTTCGGGTTGAGGATGGAGTCAAGCTCAACTCCCAGTCCTACTGCCAGTTTCTGGAAGACACCTTCTTCAAGCAGTGGTACAGGAAGAAGTCTGCATCCTTCAAGAAAAACATGATTTTCATGCAGGACAATGCTCCATCACACGCGTCCAAGTACTCCACAGCGTGGCTGGCAAGAAAGGGTATAAAAGAAGAAAAACTAATGACATGGCCACCTTGTTCACCTGATCTGAACCCCATTGAGAACCTGTGGTCCATCATCAAATGTGAGATTTACAAGGAGGGAAAACAGTACACCTCTCTGAACAGTGTCTGGGAGGCTGTGGTTGCTGCTGCACGCAATGTTGATGGTGAACAGATCAAAACACTGACAGAATCCATGGATGGCAGGCTTTTGAGTGTCCTTGCAAAGAAAGGTGGCTATATTGGTCGCTGATTGGTTTTTGTTTTGTTTTTGAATGTCAGAAATGTATATTTGTGAATGTGGAGATGTTATATTGGTTTCACTGGTAAAAATAAATAATTGAAATGGGTATATATTTGTTTTTTGTTAAGTTGCCTAATAATCATGCACAGTAATAGTCACCTGCACACACAGATATCCCCCTAAAATAGCTCAAACTAAAAACAAACTAAAAACTACTTCCAAAAACATTCAGCTTTGATATTAATGAGTTTTTTGGGTTCACTGAGAACATGGTTGTTGTTCAATAATAAAATTATTCCTCAAAAATACAACTTGCCTAATAATTCTGCACTCCCTGTACATGAAAAGAAAAGAGTAAAGCTTTTTCACGGTGACTCTTCCTTTTGGATTCTAACGTCTGATGTTGTTTGAGTAATAAGAGATGCTTGGCTGTCTTCTAGGTTTGAATTTCAACATTATGAACATCACGAATGGATCCCAAATGCAACAGTTAAGTAGAGAACAGAGAGGCTGTGGCTATCCTTTCCTAAAAATCCTCCTTCACTCAGGGCAGGGCTGCAAACTACCTCAGATACTTCTGATGTTCCCTGTTGCTCTATTCACCATGAGAAATTCAAAACAAGTAAGTGAAGCTTTGCTCTAAAATAACTTGTGTGTTAATATTTGCAAGATGATTTCCTCACACACAAACTTAGTCACTGAATACTTTTTATTACACCCTTTTTATTTTATGTGCGCTTTTTTTAAAGGAATATTATACATTTTCATTGCAATGTAGATTATATTAAATAATATTTATCTGTGAAGCAGATACCTTCTCTGGATGACATTTCCTTGGCCTATAGTAGCACTAAAGGAAGGTTGCAGTCATTTGTGATCAGGATGTGGCCTTCAACATGCACGTTAAACAAATACGCAGCACTGCTTTCTTTAATCTGGACAGTATCACTAAAAGTAGTGAAAAGAACGATGCTGAAAAGTGAATTCATGCATGTATTACTCCTAGGCTGAACTATATTATAAATTATAATTCAGTATTATCAGTTTGTTTTCAGATCTCTCTATAAAGCCTTCAGGTAGCAAAACGCTGCAGCAAGAGTACCGAAGAGAGTAACATCATTATCTTCCCTTTATTGGCTCCCTGTTGAATCCAGAATTGAACTTAAAATCTTTCAACTCACATACAAAGTCTCCAATAATTTGGCCACATCATATTTTGAAGACCTCATAGTATCACTTCATCCTAACAGAGCACTTCACTCTCAGACTGCAGGCTCACTTGTGGTTCCTAGAGCTGCTAATAGTTCTCAACTTGGATTGGAGGGGTCGACACTCTCCCTACTTTTAACATTAGGCTTAAAACTTTCCATTTTGACAATCTGATAGGGTTCGATCAGGTGACCCTGAACCATCCTCATCACACTACAGTCACACTGGGGCAAACACTAGTTGGGGACTGTGGTATGACCAAAATTATTATTGACAGTGTCCAATGGATGAGCAACCTCGTTGCCTTTGAAATCATTGCTTAGAACAGTGTTTCCCAAGAAATGATCAGGTCTGCCGTGGAAGATTATCTGGTTCCACCTGATTAGTACTCTAAGCGATCGGCGTGAGTAACGGGGAGAACAATTACATTCTCTTCCACCAGAGGGCAGTACAACTACCTGCTCTAATTAAATGTGTTGCCAACTGCAGGTAAAACAGAAGAAGACAGAGAGGAAATTACATAATAGTCATGCTGTGAGGCGACACAGCGCGTAATAGCAATAGATAAATATGTGAAAAGGAAAAGTAGTCAGTCTGACCTGGTCCCGGAGAAAATTCCTAGCATGAGTAGTGGTCAGAAGAAGGCAACAAAGGTATACTGGGGACAAACCGAGCCAATTCTGCTGTGCCTGGTCTATGGGGAAAAATGATCATGCTTTTTGTGACATTTTTGTTTGGTGCTGTGCCACGTGATTTTTCTAATGTGAAATATGTGCCATGGCTCCAAAAGGTTGAGAAACAATGGCTTAAAAGACGGGGGCCAGTCCCGTGACCACCTGCAACCAGCTCTAGTCTTCAAAATGACTTTGGTGCATCAAAATGGCAAAAAATCAGCAATAATTGAGTCATACTGCCAATTACATGCAACGTGTTTGTGATAATGCAGCGATTAACCGTGTAAACCCGTCAAAAAGCTGCAAATCTGTTGCCATCTATGAAAAGAAACTCCTGAAGGAAGTTGCTGCAGAACGTCAAAATTACATAGACAGCTTTTATACAGCAATATAACCAGAACAGAACCAGTTGGAAACCAAAAGAGCTGATCCCCTTTCCACCTATCGCGATTATCGAGACACATTGCAGATGAGTTGTGCTCATCGGTGCAGTGTTGGAAACCTGTCTATGTTTATAAATTAAACATGAATTAATAGCACACCTTCATTAGTTTGCCTGAGAGTGATTACAGGCAGTCCAAGTCAGACCAAGCTTGTTTGGAGGCAGATTCCCCTCCACCACCAGGTGACCTATGCAACTGTCCTCCGGTTGAAAGCGGTCACACGGAAGTTGACGCTACTGCACACACAACACCAGGGCATCCAGTTTGTACCGCAGATGGCTGTCACTCCACGAGCCTGGTTCTGTCAGAGGCACTATCTTTCTGATAAAACAGAGCTGTTGTTTCTTCCCACTGTCACCAAGTGCTTGCTCATCTGATTTCTGGGGTTTTCTCTTTAATATTGTAAGGCCCTTACCTCACAGTATGAAGTGCCTTGAGGCTACTGTTGTAAATTCAATTGAATTTCATGCACGTAAAATTGTTACAGCACAAAAAACAGTGGCTCAAAAAACAGGAACTTTATCAGTAATCAGAGAGACTAAAGTCATTTAAAGAAGAGAGCCTAATATGCTTTGTAATATCTTTTACTAAGCATACTGTTGGATGTGAAGCCATACACAAACAGAAGGGGCTCCTCACAATGTAACAGTGTATCCAACCAAGAGTAACACATACTAATTTCTTCCTCTGATTAAAAGCAATCAAAACTATTACAGTGAAAAATATAATCTTAGCAGGCAGTAAACGGTTATGTTTCCACCAAGAACTCAGCAGGGTTTCCAATGTTTCACTGCTCTGCACTCAGGAATAAATGCACTATTTATGATAGATAAACGATGTGCACTCACTCCCCATGTGGCTGTGCTGATGGAGCAATGTGATATTTAGGAGGGAGTGTGGGAATGGATGAACAGAAAGGATAGACAGATGGAGATCAGAGGAGATTTAAACGGCTGCCATGGTATGGATAATCATCATCATTTAAGACACAGATGTTTGATCAATACGTGTGGTTTGAGTGTGGGGCAAAAGACAGGGAAAGGCACGAGTAAAGAACTGGGAAGGTGCGCGGTGAGCATCTATACTCGTTTGTAAAACACGGTGGAAAATGCATACAGAGAAATCAGATGTTGATCCACCATGTACAGTAATAACATCTGGAAAGCATCTGATTGGCAACAGCGTTATTTTCTTGCATGACAATGATGCCAAACACACAACAGAACGCTATCAGTCCTGGACTGGCCTCCCCAGAGCCTGCAGCTCAACATTACTGAAGCAGTGTGTGATCACCCAAAGAAGCCTTTTGAAGGCTGGAGAACGATTCCTAAAGTCTATTTAACACAGACTAAATAACGCTTGTGTAAGAGAATTCAGGCTGTTTCTGTCTGGCTTTACTTTATATGCTGTATTTCTGTGTATGTTTCCAAGTGTTTTAATCAGATGCTGCACTTCTTTCCCATTTTCCTAACAAATAATAATAATTATTCACATTATTCAATAATAATAATAATTTGCAGTTGTTTGCACACAAACCAATTATTCTAAACAAGTGTCAGAAGTCAGACGTCCTCTGTATATACTGGTAAGCCGCTACAGGCCCGGCCAAGGTTTAATATGTTCCATCGGTGATTAAGATTAGTGTAGTGCAATGATGTGACTGTTTTCATTTTATAAACTGATGGATGGAAAACATTAATTAAAAAGAAGACATGCAACAACACAAAACAACAACAACAAGTGAACATCTGGATATTAACAGCTGGAAAAAAAAACTGTTGAGAAACCAAAAACACTAAAGTAAAGACATGCATCTGTTTCTGGTTGTTTCGAATGTCTTTTATCTGCCCTGAAAGGAAATGTTGTTTGGAAACAGGAGATGTACACCTGTGATGATTTCCCTCTCACTGCCTTAGGTGGGGGCCCCAAGAAGTCAAAGGTAAAAAACAAAAAGTTGTTTACTTTGTTTACTCCTGTCACATCTGTGTGGTTGGCCAAAGCGTCTCACTGAAAGCTGTGTGCCTCCTTTAATTTATTCATTCACTTTTTGTTGACTTGTCTGGCTCATTAGGTCTTGAATTCACATAAGTGACCATGACAAATGAGCATAAATGTCTATTTACTTTTAAATATTTAATCAGTCTGATCCTACGTGAGTTGTCCCTACAGTGTACAAATTCAGGTGATAGCTTTGTATAAAATGCAAATAGATTCATTGTCCTACCAAACTTCACTGGGAATCTAAGGAGCTTGGAGAGAAAAGCGTCTGGACTTCTTTAAGTTTCTTGAAGATGTTTCCCCTCTCATCCGAGAAGCTTCTTCAGTTCTAAGATCAACTGGTGGAGAGTCCCAGATTTTAAGCCCTATGGGAGGGTCCCCAAGAGTGTCATGGACCCCCTATTGATCCTCTACCTAATCACATGTGAAAACGGGTGTGGGTCACAATCAGCCGCGGTTTCGGGTGAACCAACTGTGAAACCTACCCCCCTATCATGTGATTTACTGAGGTCAAATGGCCCAGGATGTGAGTGAGCGTTAAGGCGTCTGGGAAGGAAACTGGATTGTAAGCCGCCGCCTCTGTTCAAAGATGGTTGTTCACAGTGGACATAGACGCTTCTTTCACTCTTCTTTCAAACCATCTCTCTTCTCTGTCCAAAATGTGAACGTTGGAATCCTCGAAGGAGTAGTGCTGGGACTGTACTTCAGTGTACTGAAGAAGCTTCTCGGATGAGAGGTCTTCAAGCAACTTAAAGAAGTCCAGATGCTTTTCTTTCCAAGCTCCTTAGACTTCAGTGTACTTCCCAGTGTACTTCAGACCCAGCCATACACTCAGACAAAAACCAGTTCATCCAAAAGACAAAAAAAAAGCAAACTTAATGTATGCTGTACAGTGTCTACATTGGAGAGACCAAAGAGCCACTTCATGAACGCATGGCACAACATACAAGAGCCACCTCAACTGGACAAGACTCGGATGTTGCATCTTAAGGATAAAGGTCACTCCTTTGAGGATGCCAACGTTCACATTTTGGACAGAGAAGACAGATGGTCATGACTCTCCACCATTTGCTCTTAGAACTGAAGAAACTTCTTGGACGAGAGATGAAACATCTTAAAGAAAGTCCAGACGCTTTTCTTTCCAAGCTCTTTAGACTACGATGAATTCACACATGGCTACAGAAACAAATTATGTTAACTGTTACTTTTGTTGCTTTTACCTCTTTTCAAAAAGTGTCTGTTGCATAGGTATCATTATAGCAAGAGAAAGTGCATGTCATAAGAGCAGTGGGTGGATAAAGAAAATGCCTGCAGTTGCTACAGGATAAAGAGTAGAGCAGAATCTGAAACTGTTCATGAAGCGAGAAGGTAAAATAAAATTGCTTTCCACACAACAAAGCCAAACCCAAACTCACAACCTGCTATGAAAAATTCTGAAAGTGAGGAAAAGTGATGACTCCATCTTCCTGCACTCACCTCCAGACGTAAGTATTCACTTTGCTCCTTTGAGATCAGACTGAAAAGGACACTGCTGTGTTTACGGGTTCGAACCAGGACTTGGATCCATGTCCTCCGGGCAGGCAGCGGGGACGCCAACTGGTAATGCACGTGACTGTGGCCATCAAAGGAGTACTCTGGGACCTCTGGTGTTGGTGGATACAAACACATAACCACACACAGAGGTCAGCCACATAGTGCTACGTTTAAACAGGATTTCAAGTGCAAAACATAATTCTTAGACAGTCTGGATGCTGCTTTCCTCCACAGAGAAGACACCACAAGTCACTTCAGCTAAATCAGTTTTAAAAAGTCCGGTGCTGGGGACAGAAAGACTATGTTAAATGCACAAGATAGAATATGCATGTTTGGTTTAGCTTGGGTTCTTCTGTCTAAGAGTTTGAAGTTTTCACAGAAGTGTTTTTTGTGCATGCCTCTCAGAATAAACCAAGCACACCTAAAACTCTCAAAGCCATTCTTCCATCTCACGGCGTACGCAAGTGAAATTTTCTTCTATCGCTTTCACACCTCTTCCTTTTCTTTGTCTCCTTCCCTTGTAACTTTGACAAAGTCGAGTGGTTCATGAGAGCTCACTTGAAGGCAATATCAAATCAATTTTTTTTTTTGGGGGGGGTGCTTCTAGGCATGGAATATGCAGCTGATCAGCCATGTCCTCTTGAAGTTCCCAAAACTCCATCTCAAATTTTACTTTGCCTCTCACGGCCACAGGCTGATTATATAAAAACATAACAACACCATCAATTTTACACCAACAGTCTCACGTTATTCAACGATGGCTTGTCAAATACACAAAATACTTTGAAGTAGAAGTGGGGGTATTTGTTTTCCTTTCCTCTTCTTTTTTATTTTCCATGTAGACTCCAACAGAGTAAAGGGCAAATATTTAAATTAAAGAGTGAAAGAATAAATAGTGAATTTTGCAAGTTTTTGTTTTACAAGATGAGAGTGACTCACTATCATTTGTTCAGTTCAGTTAATACTGCATCACATTGCAGTTTTATTCCAAAAAAAAAGAGACTTCCTTGTAATTTTCTTACTTTGCAAAGCAATCCACCGGGGTAAATTGGAACTGGGCTGCATGTTAAACACAGATGGTTTAATCTGTTAACGACCGGAGCGCTATTTGTCATATAAGACATAACAGAAGAAAAGAACCATTTGTACAGACTGCACACCAAATCTTGACCTGTTACGATTTCAGATTCTACATTCGAGTCGTGTCTGAGTCTCACTGTGAAATAGGAGGCAGAAACCAAACAAGACCGTAAAGCCTGGACTAGTGTGCTGCGATCAGCAGAAAGCATGACTGAAGGTGTCCTCCTCAACTCCAAGGATGTGTGCGAGAGGCCACGTAGGACCAGAGCCATTAAAGAGCCAATCTCAGTCCAATAAAAGTCTGCAATAAGCCAATTGTCTCCACAACCACACGACCAGCACAGAGAGGCTCAGAAGAAGCCATCTTCTTTAGGCCAAGGGGCAGGGTAGGTTGCTTGGTGAGTAAAACAAAAATTACACTGCAGTGTACTTCTGAGATTGGAAACTGATGGAGTGCCGTTAGTGTCTTCTTGAGTCATCCTTGCCTGCATTTATATATCTGCGATACACTTGGAGCATTGTCATGGTTAGTTGGCGATGTCCCGGGTATCGCTTCACAAAGCTACTTACACCCCATTATTCAATTTGTTTATTTTAAACCCTAAAAGTCAAGGCAGCGCATCCTAATTTTTATGGAAGAATTCATAGACGCTGCCAATGAGTGACAGCAGTGAGGTCTGGTAGTCTCAGGATCTCGTCTCTACTTTTTGCAGATGGTGTGACCCTGCTGGGTTTATTCAGTAGTGACCTCCAGCTCAGCCTGGGACAATTTGCTGTGCCGAGTGTAGTCGGACTAAGAATCGGGAACTACAAGTTTGAGGCTGTGGTTCTCAGACAGAAAAGGGTTAACTGCCTACTTCAGGTTAAGGATTAGTTGACACATTAAGTGGAGGAGTTCAAGTATATCAGGGTCTTGCTCACAAGTGAGAGTGGAGTAAAGCAGAGCAGGAGATTAACAGATGCTTTGGCACGCTGTTCATTACGGTGAAGAGAAAGCTGAGTGTGAAGCTAAAGCTGTCGATTTACTTGTTGACTTTCTGACCCTCACCTAAAGCCACAGGCTGCTGGGAGTGACTGAAAGAATAAGAACAACATACAAGAGAGCAGGCAGACCTCATTCTGATAGGTGTCTGGGTTGAACCGTAAAGTTAGGGTCAAGAGCTCAGTCATTCAGGAGGTGATATAGGGATCTCCCCAGGATGCCTCCTGGATTACAGATGTGTTTCGGGCATGTCTAACTTAAAGGGGCCCACAGGACATGTTGGAGAGAGATTATGTTTCTCAGCTGGTCTTATGTCCCTCTTAAATAGAGTTGTTCCTTCCCACTGTCTCAAGTGCTTGATAAAAGGGGGTCACTTGATAGTTGGAGTCTCTCTCTGCTATTTTAGGCTCTTTACCTTACAATATAAAGTATCTTCAGGAGACTGTTGTGATTTGGTGCTGTGCAAATAAAACTGAAATGAACTGAATGCCACTAAAACTATTTTAAAACATTAACTTCTGGCATTTCCAGGTGAATAAAGTTGGGTTATTTTCCACAGTTGCGCTTTCACACATGCAACACGCAGCAGGAAATAGTCCGCTTTCACATGTGTTCAGACATCTAGAAATGTGATGTGTCGTGGCGCTGCCAGGATGCAGCATGTGGTAGGTGCCACACATCATACCCACTTGTTAGTGTTAATTGCACAGCACACACACAGGCACAAACTTACATTAACACAAACCTTGTATACGGGAGTTGGCAGGTTAAAGAAAACGTCTAGCCTGGATGTATTTGTTCACATATCCAGCTCCCCTGGATAGCTCTTGGAAAAGTTCAGGGCTGCTTGTGTGAAAACAGCTTAACTGAAGTGCTCCATGTTTGTAGTTGCATCCTCAGCTAATTTATTAAATGCTTTGGTTCACCCTCAGCTGCTGCGTCCTTTGCCATAGTTGTTGTGGCCTTGGAGCCACACAGCTTTTATTCTGTTTTACAGTCTAGGTTACCCGGTAACAAAACAGGGGGTTCTCGTCAACAATATTTATGGGAATGTTAACCGTAAAATTTCTGACAGCCATGTTTACTATAGCCTTGAAGACCAAAACATTACACTGAAAATAAAGCTGCTCAGGATCCCTTGAAGCTGTTGGAGGAAACAGCCTGTACCATGTGACACAGCTGAAGTGATAAGCTGGGAAGGACGTGTGCATTTTAGCATTTAGAGCGATTTTGTGATAGCACAAACTCCTTGTCCGACAATCACCAAATATGTGTTCGTTTCACATACTGTAATCTGACATAGTCAACAGGGAGTAAATGATCTTTGAGGCCACATGGATGATTTTCTTTTCTTTTTAATGTTACTGTCAAGAACAACATTTTATTGCATAATGTAAAACAAAAATAATAAAAAATTGGCATACCTTCTTCACACTGGTGTCCTGTGTATCCGGGTATACACTGGCAGCTGAAGGAGCCCCACTCACCGTGACAGCGACCCCGGTGGCCACAGGATGGATAGCCCATGTTGACACAGCTGCTATCTGTGGTCAGGCAGCCTGGAGAGCTGGACTGCGAGTCGGCCGGGGAGCCCAAATCATACAGCTGAATGGAAGAGATACAGGGGAGGAGATGGGAGGATTAGTAAATTTAGAGAAGGTAAAGTTGAAGAAAGGAGAAACTGGATATAAAGTGAAATTGGAAAAATATAAACAAAGTAAAACAACAAGAAAGCAAGAAGGAAAACGAGGCGGAAATAGGAGGGAAGAAAAAGTGGAAAAGTTGAGATGCGAGGAAGGCAATAGGGAGAGGTGCCAAGAAGTAAGTAGCTTACATACAGAAGGCAAAAAGGCAAAGTGACAGCAGAGAAAATGGGATTAGGGAAGACACGGGACAGACGTATAAGGGGGTCAGCAGCCAGAGGGAGAGTCGGAATATTCGAAAGAGGTAAGTAAAGTCAAAGAGAATGAAAATGAATCGATTGAGGAAGAAAACTCTAAAATACACTGAAAGACATAAACTCAGACAGTCTCTTTCTTCAAATTGTCATCTCTCTGTCTCTCAGAGTCTCTCGTTACAATGATGAAACCAAACTCTTGACCAGAGAAACAGCATGACCACCTACAGGGAGAGCTGAAAGGACAGAGGAACCTTGAACGCTTACAATCGGATGTCATAAAATACATTAATATGTTCAGTCACCTCCCTGCCAGGACCAAACTTTATGAGTGTTTGTGCTGCAGAGAGGATGCAGGAATGTGAAAGATTGTAAAGTGAAATGAATCATGCCATCAGGGAGCTGCTGATTGGTTCTGACCTCCAGCAAAGAGGGCTCTTATTGGTTGTTGACCTTTAAATGCTACAGCTCCACAATTTTCTGGGGTTGAGCTGATCATGTTGATCGCCAAGGACTGAAAGACAAACATGTGCATTCTAAAGCAGAAAGACATATTGGCGTGTCTGCCATTGATTCGACTGAGCATCGGTGTCGCTCCAGTATGTGTGCATGCGTGTGTCTCTGAGCACAGCACTGGCTGATACATGAGCTCAGCTCAAAAATACAGCTGCTTCTTCATGAATAACAAATTACGGCTTGAGCTGAAAACAGTGTCACACCCCCACAAAGAGACGCAGCAGGATGCCATATTTGCCACGATTAATTTCAGGTGTTGCGTATAAAAATGTACACAAAGTGAAAATACATTCTAAATGAAAAAGCATGCAGCTGGAGTGTGCCGTGCAAAGAGTGAAGTTTCACCCAAAATGTCTGAACCTTGAAGCACTTCAGTCACACCTTGGAGGAAGTGATAATGAAGATGGCTGACAATGACATGCAGAAGTCAGGCATAATGTCACCTAAACAGCATGAAATGAGTCTTTATAAGTATTGAATTCAAATTTACAACATGTGGTAAGATGATGTCGTTTCATATCGTTAAAAATTCTTTTTTTTTATTATTCGCCATTTTATTTCACTCCCTCACTTGTCTGAAAGAAGATATTTTAGCTGCTTTAAATTGCTCCCAGTGTCCATGCCTGCCAAAAGCAAAATGCAATGCAATACAAGGCAATATCTAGACTATGATTTCCTAAAAACATACAGAACTTTTTTTGCTGAATATATATTTTGGTGAAATGAGAAAACATCATCTGTCCACAGTGTTCTGTAACTTCTGTTATGAGGTAAACTTTTTGCTGAGAAACTCTGTAAATCAAGTTTCGAATCATAGCTAGTAGCACTCAAAAAGCTATTAGTCAGTGTGCTGTAACTGCACACCTCCCTACTTAACAATGTAGTGACAGATATGTCAAAAGCACAGAAAACCTTAAAGCTGTAATGCTACTCTGAGAGCTGAAGGGAGAAAGGAAAGCAGAATAATGATAAGACGAGGATGGAGAAAGTGGAAAACGGACAAAGGTGAGTGACAGCAGGGGTAAGAGAGGCAGAGAGGTAGCTCCAGAATAGAAGCATAGTAAAAGGAAATCATTTCCTGTCTTTTTACCTGGATGCAACCTCACTATTACCACCGGGCTTACTCCAGTCTCATTTATCCTTTTAATTCATTCACCTTTTCCTGTTTAGGTTACATGCAGCCATGCACCACACTTCACTGGTTTTAATTAAGACAACATGGTATGCAGTGTTAATTTAGTCAATGGGAACTGCGATGAGAATTTTTCAAGCCAAAAACTTACTTAAATTTGTACCTTTGTACTGGTAGATTTTCATACTAAAACTATCATAAAAAATGTTCAAGACATGAGAATGAACCACGTTTGCTTTGCTCAGCGGCCTTGCAGATTCTGTGGAAAAATTCAGCAGCTTCTGAATAGTTTTTTCTGCCTCCCAAAATCTCTCTACTGGTTTACTAGCTTGGTTTCATAAGAAGCTCCTTACTTTCAGTAACACTGTGTCTGTTAGCAATGTGAGAGTTTTATACATATGAACTAAACCTGTGTGCACATTACCGCAGACTGTAGCTAACATACATATAGGCAGGCAAGATGTTCTTTAGATTTTCCCAAAATACTGAAGAATACATCAACCCATCTACTCAAACTAAACCCAGACAGGATTTTAGAGAACAACTGAAAGAATGATGTTATGGATGAGCTGCTACTCTTCAGTAGAAATAACTGTGCAGCTTTGGCAAAGCTAATGCTAATGCTAATGCTAGCTGACCATGGACAACTGTGATTTTGTTCCAATTAAGGATTGACTGATTAGCCAATTCCAGGTTGCAGGCAGGTGTTTTTGGAATAAAGTGTTATTTCTGTAAATACATTATTAATTTCTCTAAATAAATAACTTATAAAGGACAATTAGTATATAGTTCCTGATGCTGTCTTCACTCCGCCTGTGTACAAAGATTCAAACATGCAGCTC
The DNA here is from genome assembly GCF_041146795.1 of Maylandia zebra. Classification (NCBI taxonomy): domain Eukaryota; kingdom Metazoa; phylum Chordata; class Actinopteri; order Cichliformes; family Cichlidae; genus Maylandia; species Maylandia zebra. The sequence goes on from NC_135167.1 coordinate 4,043,254, forward strand.
TGCTTTTCTGTATGAGCAATTAGCCTTATAGCGGGTGGATACAGAGGAAAATGGTGACGTGATCTTACAGCTTTGAGGACTGGAGGTACAGACATTACTTTTATTTTTATTTAATGAATGGGCAAGAGCACAATGGTGAAATGCAACTGCATCCAAAACGGAAACAATAATGGTAAATGACCTGTATTTGTATATCGCTTTTCTAGTCCCTAAGGACCCCAAAGCGTTTTACACATCCAGTCATCCACCCATTCACACACATTCACACACTGGTGATGGCAGCTACATTGTAGCCACAGCCACCCTGGGGCGCACTGACAGAGGCGAGGTTGCCGGACACTGGCGCCCCTGCCAGTGTGGCGCTCTGACCACCACCAGTAGGCAACGGGTGAAGTGTCTTGCCCAAGGACACAACGACCGAGACTGTCCAAGCCGGGGCTCGAACCGGCAACCTTCTGATTACAATGCGAACTCCCAACTCTTGAGCTACGATTGCCCCAATAATATGCTGCTAACACAACATCAGCTCTCTGTAAACATCTGTGCAGACAGTATGCCAACGCTGAGCTAACACAAGTGACGTTAAAGCTACTGAGACACCAAATTTTAATAGGTGAGCAGTCAGGCCTGTAGCGCTGTAGCCTTCACTTCACTGTGGCAATTGCATTTACTGTCTTTGGGCTGTTTTTCTTAATCCCTGCTTTGTGTTGTTAGTTTTGGATTCGTACATAAAAACTAAAAGTCATGATAACGTTGCTTTTGTTCACATCGTGCCGCGGCAGTGAGCTCGTCTGTGATTCCCACCCATACTGCCGGTGAGGAGGACATATCAACATCAGCTACCTTTTTACCTCATCGACAGGCACTCACACCCATGCAGAAACAGATGATGTTGCTATAGCAACAAACATGACACACTGGAGCATTTTTGCAAGGAAAGGAACAACAACACCAGAGGAAAAGGAAAAAAATAAAAATCATACAATGCCGGAACATGTCCATCAACATTATTAATCATCAGCACGCCTACTGTTGCATGCTTTTGGGGATTTATTATACTCATGTCCGCCCACACACATCATGCAGATTCCTCTCATTAGTACACAGTGTTTGTGCAGCCTCCTGCTACATCCCTGGCTAAGGTAAACCACACTAACTCCAAGCCTTCAGCACTGCAGAAAGACAGACTTATATCCTTTAATATCGCCGCTCTTGAGATTCAACATCTTAACAGAGCTTTCAAATTGTCTACTGAATGGATACAAATAAATTGTGTTTATAGAGACAACAGTTCTAAAAGCCACCCCTAGAGGCCTCGTGGCTCCTCACACCTTACCGGAGTGCTGAACGAAAGGATGTTTGAATTGACTGGCCAAGGTTGTTTTTCATTTAAACATAAGTGTGCAGAATAATAACTGCTCTTTCCCACAAAACACCTGGGTTATTACTTAGCAACACACAGACACACCTGCATACACAGAAATACCTTATTAGCAGACTGAAGAGGAGTCCTTAGAATATGAGTGGACCACAAGAAAAAGGAAGGAAACACACACACACACACACACACACACACACACACACACACACACACACACACACACACACACACACACTAAATGATGGAAACTTGTCAGTTGCACAGTTTTATGTGTTTAAAACTTCTGGATCATGACTGTTTTTTTTAGCAAACAACCAATTACTATTTAATGCTGGAAACAGAGGATGTGTCTGTAGGACACCGAGAGAGCGACATATGCCTGGTAATGAACCCGTTTGTGCTGACACTGACCTCATTAAACGGAACATGTATTGGACTAAAGTGACAGAGAGGTTGTGTAGTAGTTGGCTCATGATATTAGGCTCACATTATTGACTGTTTTTATTGGTTGGCTGGTCGGGCTAATCAATTAACTCAGCGGTCCTAGCGCATTAAATGCTCATGTGTACCCGGCTGAAGGCAAGCCACAAATAACCCACTCTGAGCCAGCTTTCAGTGTTTTCCCGGTCTTCACTACTTCTATACACACACACACACACACACACACACACACACACGCACACACACGCACATTAGAGAGTGACCATAATCCAGACAATGATGAACAGCAGTCTCACAGTAATTCTCTCAACACTGAGCCATATAATATACTCTGTTATGACTAGTGAAATATAATTTCATAAATTATTTAGAATATAATCTTAAACTGTACAAACCAATCTCCGTTTTATACCTAGAAATATGATCTCCTCCACGTCCATTATGTGGGGCTCATGTGCTTTAACTCTAAGAAAGAAATCCATCATACGCAGTGCTGGCATAATGCGATGGAAGCGGAATCAGCAGGAGAAAAACTATTTTGCTCATCTGCATTTAAAAGCATACCAGGCCTGTCCACATAAATTTCCTGTGATGTTTTTTTAATAAAAGTGTGCATTTAGTCAAAATCTTCCACTCCAACATTTGAATAACTTCCCTGAAATGGTCCAGCAAAAATACGCTACTACCCGTTGTTCACTTCTCTCACTTAATTTAAATTAGTAGCTGCAGCTAGGGTTGCCAACCGTCCCTTAAAATACGGAATCGTCCCGTATTTCGAAACAAAAGTACACGTCCCGTATTGAGCTAATAAGGGACGCACTTTGTCCTGTAATACAGTGAGAATCAAAAGTAGTCTATAAATGTTAATGGAATTAACGCTTTGTTTGAAAACATAATTCCCAGCCCCTCTCCTGCTTTGTGACCAATGAGCTGACAGCACACTTATGACAATTCGAGTATGACAATTCAGATTACCGCTCATCTCATTGGTCGAGGAAAGGTCGCTTACGGAGAAAATACCGGAAGACAACCGATGACCACAACAACAAGCATGGCCAACAGGGAAACAAACGCTGACACTGCGGTGCAAGTCTCGGACGACAGTACACCTAAAGCTGGGCAGACACTGTGCGATTTTCAGTCACGTTATTCAGCTCCTGCTCAAACTGCACGATTGACTCGCAGGGGTTAGACGTTGGTAGGTCACGATGCAGGTCTCACACTATACCGCCCGATGCTCTGATGCGACCTGAGTGCTCACACTGTGCCTCCATAAAATGAAGGTTATAACAGAAAATCTGTCGCTCTCCCTCTGTCTTTCACTCACACAGACACACCACCACCATCAACTTTGCTAAATTGCTAATGAAAAACATGATCAGGCAGCTGTGAATGAGCAGCAGTGTAGATCCAACTATTTTCACGGTTGTTGTGGTCGTGATAATTTTGTGATGCCACATCGAAAAGGCTCGGATGAGCTTTCCAAAGTTCTACAAGTTGTGCCTCCATCGCTTGTGTCCAGATCACACGCTGCACTGCCGTGCTGCGCCGTCTTTTTCACCGACGTTTACGTGTTTGCGCGTGAGCAGTGTGAGCGGCTCACGAGCGATTGATGATCGGGAGCTGCTCGAGGTGTTAATCGCTTCTCGTTACCCCACGTATACTACACGATGCACGATGAAGGCCAAAATCGGGCCGATCACCAAATCGGTCGCACGACTCAAAAATCGGCTCAAAATGGGCCAAAAATCGCACAGTGTAAGCCCAGCATTAGAGCAGCAATGTTTGTTCGCTCAGAGAAAGAAAAATAGGCTGCAAAAGTACTGGGAGGAATGGGAAAAGGGAAACACCTGGCTGGGAAAATACACCATAACACCTTTAAAGCGCACTGCACTGTGTGCCGGCGCACTTTTTCCATAGGCATGCTTCTAGTGGTGGGCACATGAAGAACATGAGGGGCGTGAAAGCTCGGGGAACCCTTAACCAATTTCTTGTCCACCAGGCCACGGCAGAAGCAGATATGGTATGTAAACACTGGTTTGTTGTTTAAACCCTCTGGTTAAGGTTAATATGGGCATGTGCAGTGAATATCAGCACTATGTGGCCAGAAGTGTGATAATATAACTTATTTTGTGTAATAAACAACTGCAAGGATAGATGATTACAACAAATAGATCACTAATACATAAAAGTAATACATAGATGAATAATGATGATGAGTTATGATGCGTAATCATGGGAACAAGTGGGTTTACAAACCTGATTAGCTTTAGAAAAGCTGAAATAATACCTCAACTGAAGCCAGTTGTACTAAATGCACTAAATGTGCACAGTTACAAGAATGATTTTGTTCTATTGTTTTCTATTAATTTATATAATTTTAAGTTAAGTAGGACAGAGTTCTTTTAAAGAAAGATTTACTTATATTCTCAAAAGTTAAGCATGACAGGCTTCTGTTTAAGAAAGAGACCTGTTTTACTGTGTTAATGTTGTCATTTTGAGCTAAAAATAAACGGCTAAATGATCATTTGTTTCCCATATGGTCATATCACAAAGAATATGCATCTGCTTAAATCAAATTCAAGTCAAATGGTTAAAAAATAATTTCACACACAAAAAAAAAGAGCTACCACACTGGGAAGGGTGAAGACAACTGGGTTGCCCGGCCCTGGCCACGAGGTGTCCCTTATTTATTTTTCAGGGAGTTGGCAACCCTAGCTGCAGCAGATTGCAACATGCAGTCAAAACAGAACTGGGTGATTTTATTTGATTTTAAAAACACTGTTGGCTTCCAGCAATCATGAAAAAAGATAAAAAGGATAATTGGAATAAAGAAATTACTATTTCCTTTGTTTTTAAAGTGAGTCTTTCCTTTTGTCCAAACGGTAACCTCTGACGCACACGCCAAAGTGCCACAACTGCAAAGTTCCCCTAATGGACATTGAAACTGCCTACAAAAGTGAGTCTACCTGCAGACTTCCCTGTTACAAAGCTATGATTTGATTGGCTGCTATAGGTGAATGGCTATTTTTAGGGATTGCTTCTCTTTACTGGAGTCACTGAACTGACTGAGAGCTATCTGACACATAACATGGCTGTCTGTCTGTGTGATGCAGCTTGCTAACTGCACTAGCTACATTAGCTAGCTGCACTAGCTACGTTAGCCAGCAACCATAGCTACCGTATTATCTAAATATGGTAACATCTGACCACTAACAAGGTGGCAGCCGACACCCTCACATTATTGCATACCCCAGAAACCAATATGAGAGAACAAGTTGCCTATGTAAATCTTTTATACAATGTTAGAAATCAAGTGCACACCTTTTCTTTACAGCTTTACCTCCACTAACCCCAAACTCAATCCAAGTTAGCTTCACCTCCAGGAAAGATGATGAAAGGTCTGCTACCAACAAAATCTATACAGAGGAAGTTTAACTGTGGTGGTTATTAACAGATGCCTCTAGTTGTGCTCGTCTCTGGATCAGTTTGGCCCACCTCCTTCCAGCAGGGCGCAACGAAGATGTCGGTTGGTGTTAAGAGTTTAGTTGCTCACCCTTTGAATACAACACAGGCCTCCCAAGGTAAACAAGCCATCTACAACCTGGGGCACCCTTCAGCACCTGAAGACATGCCATGATAGAGATGGACTAGCACTACCCAACAGTTGCACATGTGAGACACACTCCACAATCCTTGTCTGCACCACCCTACCCAAGTATCCTATGCCCCCTGTTACCTTCAGATATTAAGACAATATTGCCCAAAATTCTGATGACATTTTTCCACCAGATTGAAAACACATCTAACTGTGGAGGACAGTTTAAACGAAGTCTGAATCATAAATGCCACTATTGAACAGATGCAGAGTGAGAATGTGACATTATCACAAGCAGCGAGTAACAAAGGTAATTTAAAAAAGTTTAATAGGTAACACATAACCTATTTGGAGCTGAAAGTCAAACATCTTCCAAGCAGACCCATTTAATTTCTAATTTTCTGCCATGTGAGTTTTGATTATCAGGGAACCCACATCTCACACATTCTTTGGCAATCCAGTCTGAAAAGCCTGACATTTATGTCTAAATACCAGTTAAAGCAGCCGAGGCTCAGCAGTTTTAGATGGACAGGAGCAAAATTTAGCAGTCACAGCTTTATTTGATTCATAACCAAAAATTGTAGCAAAACGTGCAATTTTAACCAAAATTTCAGGCTTCAGAAGACTGCAGGTTCACACGAGGCTATCATAAGAGAAGCCTGTGTTCATACAGAAATGATTTGGATTTTGTTGGGGCTGGGCTCAGATTGTCATGGCTGAGTATAGAGTCCTTGACTTTTTAACTCCGGCAGAGCTGGTTACTTGAAAGTCTCGATTTGATGTCAGACTGGGTAGGAGGGGAAAGGTTCATATTCCATTTCACTCTTAAAGTGCATGTGTGTAACATTTGAAATTTCTTTGAGATTACAGTTAAAAGCATAAAAACCCATCTCTCACATGGCACAAGGGGACTGTGAATGTCGAAGCCTGTTATTAATCCATTTATCAGCTGGAGTGCAGGTGTGAGTTTAACTTTGCTTACATACTGGTGTGCTAATGGTTGTGTGGTTATGTATGGGTGTGCGTGCGTGCCATTGTATTATAAAGTGTGTTACCTTGCTGTCCACGATGAGGTTACGGACGCAGCCGGTGAAGTGTTTGTGCTGAAGCTGGGGGTAGATGTATGGGATGTCCTCGTTCACACCGCCGAGCTGAAGCACCTGACTCATGTTCAGGTGTCTAAAACACACAGCGTGACAGAAGCATTCAAAAAGCAAGGAAGGATGAAACAGAAAACTATAAGACTTTGCAGCAATGAGAAGAACCTGCTGCTTTAGCACTTAACAGTCTTATTTTAATCAGCCGTTTGCAGTTCAAAATAGGAAATCGAACATGTTATCAGCAAACAAAATCTGCTGGTTCATTCTGCTAAGTCGCCTAATTAAAATGTGGCGTAAATCTTCTTTTTACTTTTCTGGATGCCCCTTATTTTCTTTTTCTGTCTCTTTATGAAAGAGAAGTTGCTGCTCTAAAACAACAACAACAATCTTATTCTCCATCTCTGATTGTCGGTGTTGTCACGAGTATCCACAGTCTGTGGAAGAATCTCAGAGGATAGACATTCGTTGTCCAGCAGCAAGAGTATTTTTCATCTAAGTTAATGTTTTTGGGGCTACAACCCCGTCCAAACAGCAGGCAGACGCAGGGGAATGGCAACAATCATTTGGTAAACATAGAACGCTGATAAGAGCACTACAATTACAGCCAAACAGTAAAATTAGTTGTTAATATTAATACCATACTTCGATGGTCTATGGGGCTGCAACGCTAACTGCAAAACTTTGGACAGTTCTTTACATTTGCAGTTCCTTAAATCAGCGGTCCCCAACCCTCAGGCCACGGACTGATCCCAGGCCACGAGAGCTGAGGTTCGGGTGTGAAATTTATGGTTTTCAGGGTTTTTATCGTTAACTCGGTTTCTCTGGGTGTTTTCCCGTGTTGTAGTTGTGTCTTTTTAAAAAAATATTTAATATTTTTAAAGAAATATTTACGCGTTACCATAGCGACCAGAGAGCATTAAGGGGCAGAGAGGAGGATGTTACTCTCAATGTTGTTGCCGCATTTCAGGATGACGCTGCTAATAAAGTGAATTCACGTTTATTATTATATTTACAAAATACCACAATTTTTGTCTTGGTCGTATCATTTTATTTTGTTATATTTATCGCCGACACCTTAAAGGTGAAAATATTGTCTGACATTAAACTGGTCTGTGGCACAAAAAAGGTCTGTGGCTTAAATGTATATATGCATACGACATCCCATATAAACAATGGGATGTCGCATTTTCTTAAATGTAAATGTTGTAGATTTTGTGACACTGAGCCAAATAGTTTTGAATAATTATCATTTTTACAATTACAATAAAGCTTACTGGTAGATTTTCATAGTTTTTATCATGAAACAAATATGTTTTTGTTTTTTTAATCACATGTTCTGTATATAAACTCATAAAAGACAACACAAACAGTTTCTATTAAATCTGGTGTATAATTTCTTTTTGGGTTAAATTCGTTGTTACTTTTGCAAAAATAATTCTGAGGTTTTATGGCAAAGAGAGAGCATACAGTCTCATCCGGCTATACGTTCATTTTACAGCGTAATATTTAGTTCTCATTATAAAATAAATGACCAACGCAGCTGTAACTTTCACCATGCAAAGTGACAAGACTTAAAGAAACTGCAAATGTTTGTGATTTAGCTTTTTCTTCGGTGGAGACGGTCACCCAGCACTAACAACCAACCACTGCTGGAGAGCATTCAGAAGTAGAATCAAGCCACCATGAAAGCAGCAGAATCGAACTTTGAAGGACACTTTTTCTTTTTTGCAGTCTTGTTGAAAAATGGTAGCCTGCTAACACATGGGCCAAATTACAAGCAAACCAAGTCTGAGGCAGTGAGAAAGTCTGTGGTGTGCACGCATCTGTTCAGGTGCTTCTTTTTACCTGTCGGTGTTAGGCGTAACACCCATCACTTCACAGGAAGAGTGGTCTTGAGAGGTCAACCAGCTACCCACCAGTTCCTTCACCGCTGCCCCTGAGCATCGATCCAGGGTGAAACGTACTTCCTGCAGAGAAAACAAACCAGCGCACGATGTACTCAAATAATGCTTCAATAAATCACAAATAAGTCATTTCTCTGAACTGTAACGAGCGTACTTTCAGCATTATTACCATGGTGAGAACGGCATCTGACTCATATTTCTTTCATTAGTGCATGCTGCACTGCTCTGCTGCATGACAACTTAAACATGTGGACTTGCCTTAACAAGAATGCGATTAAGCAGAAGCCACAGCAGCTTATTCCAGTTAACTAGACTCTTTATTCCATCTGCTGTTTACCTCTCAGTAAACATGCCTCCTCCTTCCTGTGGTAATTAGTAAAGTTTTAACCCAAACACACAGCTACCCGATGGCTCACATCACAGGAAAAAAAAGAATAAAGCATGTAAGAGGGCTGAAAATAATTTTGGGGGGAAATCTGGTCCATTGCCTTAACCTTCCAAAAAAGTTGGCGCTGAAATCATTATAATTACTCGGCTGGATAAAAAGCCCGTATGTGCCAGCACAGTTTCAGTCATCAGTGTGCTAAAACAACACCTTTAACTTACTTTTCACACATCCACGATAAAAGCTTTCAGACATACGTCAGGAACACACAGAAAAAATGTCATTATGCTTGGTAATACCAATTCTATTTTCTGTCAGATATTGAAAGTTATAAATCAGTTAAAAGAAGAATACTCTGTGATTTGGATAACACTCACTACAGATGATTAACAAACACACCAGGCAGCATAGAACAGCATTTATGTGTTGTTTTGTTTCTACACCTGCTGGTATCACCTCTGTGTGAAAACAGATTCCAAATATGATGCCTACATCATTCATTCGAGTATGATTTTGGCACGTTTTTTCTCATATTTACATCATTAATAATAATAATGATAATTTCACTTTAAAACAGGGTTTACATGCAGCGATAAAGTAACGTAAACAGTACGTGTTTGCATGATTAAACATGAATACAAACTCTGTATCAACAGCTAACGCTGCAGATTTTATGTAAATAATTTATTTTAGTTTAATCAAGTCATGTTCCTGTTAGCAGACCGTGGTTTACTTATTTATCAATGTGATTCTTAATGAAGGACAGCGAAACAATGGTTCTTTGGATCTATCATTTTCACAAATGTTACTTAATTTGAAGAAAACAAAAAAACAAAAACACTGCTCTTGGTTCTTGGCTGCTGAATCACAGAGTAAATCTCCCAACAACAGCTCTGTCCTTCCTGCTTTGGATCTCATGCTGTCACACAACCAGGTTGGATAAGCCGCAGCTGACTATTCAGGACAAATGAATAGATTCACATGTGATTTAGAATAATACCATTGTGGTGCAGAATAATCCTCGCTGTAATAACAAAAGTCTGAATGCATTCTAGTGTTCACGCGATTCCGAATAATGCTATCGCATTACCCGAAAGTCTCACTGCATGCTTTCCTTTGGCTGCTCTCATTCTCAATATCGAACAAATTTCCCTGTGTTTGTACGTGTGGTGATGGGAAGCTGAGCCTGAAGCTGTTTTCCTTTCATTCAAAAGAAATTAAAAAAAAAACAGTGAACAAAATTGGTGTTTTCTACCAAATTGAATAGTTTGGCAAAAGCCATAAATGAGACACAAATTTTAGTCACACTAGTGAGTAGCGAGAGTGAACGCTCTCTAACGGCGTCTCCTTTCTTATAATCTGAACTCAAGGCAGCGTAATAAGTGTGCTTTTGAAGGGCGGTCTGTGGAACATTGCAGGTCTTTGAGTAATGAGCTAAATTAAGCCATTTATAAATTAAGGGTGACATAAGTGTAATTATTCAATTTTAGGTTTTCGAGAGGCCTCTGATGGAGCTGAATATGAAAAGGCTTCACACTGGCCGTGTGTGTAAAAAAATGTGACTCAGTCCTGTGCTTTTACTGAAGTGCTCTAAAGTGGTACTGAAGTGGGATGCTAGGATGAAAGAAGGCTGAGATGCAGCCAGGCGCCCAAAGCCTACAGTGACACTGCAGCTTTCATTATGTCACAGCATCTAATAATAGAAGCAGGAACTGTCATTGATATACGACAGGCGAATAATATGCAGAATAATCTTAACAACATAAAGATTTAGTCCAATTTCACACTAATTTAATTAACTTGCAATTATTTGGGGCAGAAGATGTTGCAAGAGGGCTACTGCAATCATCTGTCTGCAATTATCCTCCTTTGTACTCTACACTGCAGACAGTTTTATAATACTTAATCACGACGTCTTCCCCATTTAGATTCCTGGAAAATAACAATATTAAAAAGGTTTGCGTGGAGCCGAATGGGCGATGCTTAAAGTCTAGGACATATACTAAATATATAACCTCATCTCTGAGATCATACATACAAATCAGCAGCTTTATCAAATATACCAGAAAGAACATTCAGTTCAAAAGTTTGACATGGTGTAAATTTTTTGGCCCAAAGACTGTAAATAAAAAAGAGACATGGCCTATAAAACAATGAACTCCCATGTTAGAGCTTCAGTGTCAATATTTTTGGTCTCTCCCTCTCGATGAGATATGGGGACACTTTTTTGTTATGTATTTTATTTTTAAATGGGGGAATAATTTAACCAATGAGCACTAATGCTCTATAAAATAAAACTTTAAACTAGCAAATGAGACCATAAATGTATAAGTGTTTACTGAGGTTACTATTCAGGGGAGCCAGAGAGTCACCTTCTTATAGACTCTGGCACAATCAGTGGTCCAGCTATGACCATCCCCTTCCTGCTGGCCATGTAGTCTTTATTTTGGACTGTCAAACAATTAACAATAATTCCAACTTGAATGGCACTTGTCATGTGCATTTATATGTTAAGAAATTAACAAGTATTCCCAAGAAATTACCAATTTAAATCTTCTAAATACAAGGACATTTTGAAGGAATGTTAGTGGACTATTCTGGGCTGTTATCTGATGTTTGGGGTAATTTCAAAAGTGTGCATCACATATTTTAACCAGAAGAGCGACTTCAGCTCCGAGCTTTACAATCACAGCTGAGCAGACTAGCAGGGTGTTCCTGTAAAACTGCTAACTATCTTGTGCAATACATTTCTGGTAAGTTTTTAAAAAATGACCGCACTACTGTCGTTTTATCCAAGATTAATAACACATTGCATGCATTTATATGTATATACAAAGTAAAGCAGCCAGTATATTTCAACCAACATTGGGTTGATTCATCACTTAGCACGTGGGCCAAAGACCCAGAATCACTCTGGTGCTAATGTTACCTAAATAAATGACCTGTAGGCTTGTTACTCACAATCTGCACAACTAAAGGAGCAGCTTACTTACTGCATCATATCCCCTAATGCAAAGACAGTGACATTTATACATGATTGCAGAAGGTGAATGCAATGTATGGTAAAGGTAAGAACAAATTATATTCAAGAAAGAAAAATCCATGTGTTTTGAATACATGAAAATATTAGATGTGCCTTTAAAAGTAAAACAAAAACAAAAACAATCTCATTAAAACTGGATAAAAAAAATATTTTTTTCAGTGCGATGTGAATTTATTTGAACTTATTTGCTAAATAGATGATGGCTGCTGTTAAATGGAGAGAGCGACCCACCTTGCTGTTGCTGCGGACATCCAGCCGATGCCACCGCCTGTCTGCCACGTTCACGTTGCCTGGCAACTGTAGCACCACTGTGCCCGAGCCATGGTTGATTTTCAAGGTGGGGGTCCCGTCTATTAGCTCTAGACAGAGAAAGAAAACGAGAGGGATGATAAGTGAGGGGTGAGTTGAGAAATTAGTTTTCAGAGCTGCAATATGAGCACTTTTTAGCTCTGTTGACAACCAATCTGGTGCTGGTACTGAAGTCTCGAAAACAGCAGCAAAACCACTGTAACAGAATAATGTATGCCAAAGAATTAAGTGGTGTATGAAAAGTTATTTATTAAAGAATGCACCCCAACATAATGTACCAAATTGCCAATATTGTCTCTGTATATTTGCTCTAATGAGGATTATTGCACAGAGGCTGCTGTGATCTAGTTTTTTTCTTCATGGCAGTCAACAAACATCAGACAAAAGTTATTACATTCTATTTTCTGACTTACTCAAATGGGAAATTAAAAGTTAATGAAGTGGTTAAGACTGCCTGTGTGCTTTGCACCATGTGTAAGGAAATAAGAGACCGACCGGCATTGGCAATCCATCATCACGCATGCCGAACTTCAAAAGTTCATGCTGACACATAACAGTGAACACTAAACATCTGCTTATACTGTGGGACTGAAGGGACTTCTTAGTTCACGTAACAGCAGCTTGTACTTAGTCTGCATCAGAACTCTCACCCACAACTTTCTAAATGTCAATTTATTGACTCAGTGGAAAAAGGTCTCCGATATATCCACTCATTGAAGTATTTTTAGGCCTCTAATGGTTCCAACAGTGTTCAAAGAGTCTCCGGGGTCTGTTTTCATTAAGGCAAACGGATAAATCTGGGTCATTTCATCGTCGTTCCTATCACTTCTAATGTTCAAATGGCAACTTCTGGGTGAAGCAGTATCCAAAACTACATTTCCTGAAATGAGCACTAGAGGTTCATTTAAAAATACACTAAATTACATATATAACCAATCCAGTTGTAAAGTTTGAATTCACAGAGGTGTGGCTGTGTTGACTGGCAGGTAACTCCTGATACAGATAGCTATAGCTGGTGTCTTCAGCTAGACGTCCCCCCACCACCTAATATGAATCACTAAACTGTGTACAAGTTATATGGAACACTATAAAACTCGCTACACTTGGCTGATATGGTCACTTCTGGCTCTAAGAAATCCAGGATGTTGCTGATCATAACACATTTAAACCAGAGGGTGATGCCACCATAGCTACCTCCTTCTTTTATATACTGTCTCTGACATTGCTCGTGAAAAGTAGGTCAAGTTCGTGCATGACTCTTATGAAGCTGATCATCACATTAAGAACTTTTTTACTGTCCCATTAGTCCACAGTCTGCACTTCCACTTTCCAGCGGTGAGAAAAAAAACTTATGAAGAGTACGATCCAATTAGAAATTAGTGAAAAGAGTTACAAATGTGACTGCAGCGACTTCACAAAATATGTCGTAATTATGTTTTGAAATTATGGCTCATGTCAATACGGCAGCATGTCTCTGTTGGCTATATTCAATTAAAAATAATAATAGGCCGTCACAGTTCATGTCCAACAACTTATTATTCCCAGTTTTACCCACTGCCCCCCCCCCCCCTCTTAAGCTACAATCCCACACACCCACTGCCAGAATTAGGTATTTAATTTAAACTAAAGCATTTGTTCTTAGGGTTCATTTAGAATACTCCCATTTGGCTTTTCTCTGTTAACTCCGAGTCTGGCGAAGTGAAGTACTTTCAGTATATGTTAGAATTATAATTAAGACAGAAAAAACTCTGGCATCGATTTCACAACTTCTGCACTCTGACATTTGTCTTCACGCTGCAGTCAGTTGAAGTTTGAAGTCAAAAGAGGCTGACAAAAATCAAATTCCCTTCTTAGCGCTCTTCAATCCGCCGTGTGTGTCTGACTTCAGCTCTGCTTTCGTCATCCCTCTTGCTGCATTTCTTGCGATGTCAGTCTGCCTATCAGCACTCTTTCATCTCCTGTCTGTGTCTTTTACCTCCTGACTTGCTTCACTCTTTCATTAACTTCTTCACGGTAACTGACATTTTACATTGTGCCAC